>NC_083364.1:56233400-56540700 GCF_030254825.1 Meriones unguiculatus
GCTATACCTATAAAATTCAACTTAGATATGTATTCCTCATATGGAAGAGGGGAACTCACAAAATCCAAAAGAAACACAGTAAGATAAATCAAAACTATGCAGATCCTTAAGACTCCATGAGAATCCTAGCCTCCCTCCTATATCACAAAATTTTAAATTCCTAATGCAATGTCTATCCTTACCAAAATTGTATTATATTGTTTTACAAGTTCTTTGTGATAAAAATTTCCAGTTATTTTTATCCACACAAAACAGTTAATTGTAGGGAGGAGATGAGGTAGGAAGGGTGGGATTGGGAGAGAATGAAGGAGGGGGCTATAGCTGGGATACAAAATAAACTGTAGTCAATATAAAAAATAGAAATTAAAAAAAACACTTAATTGTTGATTTAATCAATGTAAATGCCCTTTGGCATTTCTAGTAATGTTCTTAGACCAGGTTCAAAAGAAAAAATGAGTTAGACCATCTCTCAACCAAAATACACAATGCTGTAATTGTGAAAATAGAATGTAGCAGGGGTTGAATTTGTAAGCCATCAACAAAATGGCTGCACGGGGCAATATAAGAAAGAGGTAGCAAATGAATTTGCTCCTAAAATTAGGAAAAATAAAACAAAATATATTTCAATATAAAATTTTGTTGAAAATCTCTCATACAATATATCCCAACCACAGTTTCCTCTCCCTCTACCCCTCCTAGCCTCCCTTCACCTCTCTTTTTCTCTAGATCCACTTCTCTTGTTTCACCTTCAAAACACAGCAGGCCTTCAAGAGAAGACATTCAAACAGGACACAAAAGAAGACAGAAAAGCTCAAGGTGAAAGCCTTCATATCAAGGCTGGACAAGATAACCCAAAAGGAGGGAAAAAGTCTCAAGCACATACAAAAGAGTCAGAGATACACTCTTTTCTTTGTAAAAAGTCCCACAAATACACAAGTTAACATCTGAAACATATGCATAGAGCCACATAGACACCCGGCTTGCTGCTTCAGTCTCTGGGCGCCCATGCAAGCCCTGCTTACTTAATTTGGTGGGTCATGTTCTCTTGGTGTCCTCCATCCTCTGTGACACATACTGTCTTCTATCACCTTCTTCCAAGGTGTTCCTGTATCTTCAAAAAGAGGGATCATATAAAAACCACCTATTTAGATTCATTGTCTGGCAGTGGGTATCTGAACCTGCTCACACTCCCATCTGCTAATTTCTGACAATTGTTGATAATAAGACTGAAAATTATTTTGATGGGTGAATATGATAACCTGTACATATTTTGAGTTAGATATTTTACAAATGTATATCTGTATAGAAATATGGAATTTATTTTACTGAAAAAATTTTGTTTTGAAGTAAAGTTGACGTTTTTCCTAATATTTCACTTGAGCTTGATTAATTGTAACTTCACATATATTTGTGCAGGTGAAGAAGAATTTACATCAGGAAGTATATGAAAGTTTAAATCCTTTAATTCTTTTTTTAAGCACTTGAAAGGTTTTATTTTTTATGATTTTTTAATATTTATTTTATTTTTAAATAATTTTATACATTCACTTTTATCCCAGCTGTATCCCTCTTCCTCTTTCCCTCCCAATCCTCCCCTCCCTCCCTCATCTCCTCCCTGCCCCCATCTGAGTCCACTGAGAGGGGGTGTCCTCCTCTCCTTCCATCTGGCCCTAGCTTATCAGGTATCTTCAGGATGGTTGCAATGTCCTTATCTGTGGCCAACAAAGCTGCTCCTCCCTCAGTGGGGAGGGGAAGCTCATGAGTTCATGTCAGAAACAATTCCTGTCCCCCTTATTAAGGAACCCACTTGGATATTGAGCTACCATGGGCTATGTCTGAGCAGGGGTTTTAAGTTATATCCATGCATGGTCCTTAGTTGGATAAACAGTCTCATAGAAAACCCCTGTGCTCAGATGTATTTGGACCTTGGGGGGGGGATCCCTGTCCCCTCTAGGATATACTAATTCCTCCTTCCTTCATATGATTCCCTACACTCTGCCGAAGACTTGGTTATGGGTGTCAGCATCTGCTTTGATACACTGCTAGGTAGAGTCTTTCAGGTGCCTTCTGTAGTAGGCTACTGTCCTGTTACCTGTTTTCTCCTATTTCCAATGTCCAAATGTCCATCCCCTTTGTCTTTCTAGATGAGGATTGATCATCTTACTCTTGGACCTCTTTCTTGTTTATTATCTTTAGGTGTACATATTTTAGTATGTTTATTTTATTTTATAGGTCTGTATAAGTGAGTATATACCAAGTGTGTCTTTCTGCTTTTGGGATACATCACTCGAATGATTTTTTTCTAGATCCCACATTTGCCTACAAAATTCATGATTTCCTTGTTTTTAATTGCTGAGTAGTATTCCATTGTGTAAAAGTACCACAATTTCTGTATCCATTCCTCCATTGATGGACATCTGGGTTGTTTCCAGGTTCTGGCTATTATGAATAAAGCTGCTACAAACATGGTTGAGCAAATGTCCTTGTTGTGTACTTGAACATCTACAGATTGGAAAAGGATCTTCACCAACCCAACATCTGACAGAGGGCTGATATCTGAAATATATAAAGAACTAAAGAAGTTAAAAGGCAATAATTCAAGTAACCCAATTAAAAAATGGGGTATGGAGCTAAACAGAATTCTCTGTAGAAGAATATAAAATGGCAGAGAAACACATAAGGAGATGTTCAACATACCTAGCCATCAGAGAGATGCAAATCAAAACGTCCCTGAGATTTCACCTTACACCCATCAGAATGGCTAAGATCAAAACCTCAAGAGATAAGACATGCTGGAGAGGCTGTGGAGAAAGGGGAACCCTCCTCTATTGCTGGTGGGAATATCAACTGGTACAACCACTCTGGAAATCAATCCGGCACTTTCTCAGACAATTAGAAATACTGCTTTCTCAAGATCCAGCTAGAACACTCCTAGGCATATATGCAAATCCTTTAATTCTAAATTTCATTAAATTATTAATGTCAAACTACAAATTTCCACTTATACTGCCAAATTTAATCATTTATACATATAAAAGTGTATACCTATATATGTTGTATTCTTAAGAACTCTTTAATATGATCATTTTATATTCTTTGCTATGAAACATTTTAATTATTTACTTATTATTATACATTCTTTTAAATACTTTATTGAAAACCCAAATCAATATGTTTCATTAAGGCATTTTCATCAGTTTCATCACACTCTGCTGTAATTTATTCCCCTTCTGATATTACATTATTTTGAAGTTGTATTTTCAGATACAAATGGAAAGCACAAGATTATAGAATTATAGTATTCATTTCCAGATCACTAAATTTTCAATATATTTTTTCAATGTCATCTTTTATTATTATTTTTTTACACTTTATTCACTTTGTATCCCCCCATAAGCCCCTCCTTCCTTTCCTCCTGGTCCCACCCTCCCTCCCCCTTCTTCATGAATGCCCCTCCCCAAGTCCCCTGATAGGGGAGGTCCTCCTCTTCTTTCTTCTGATCTTAGTCTATCAGATTACATCCGGAGTGGCTGCATTGTCCTCTACTGTGGCCTATTAAGACTGCTCTCCCCTCAGGGGGAGGTGATCAAAGAACAGGCCAATCAGATTATGTCAGAAGCAGTCCCTCTTCCCATTACTATGTAACCAACTTGGACACTAAACTGCATTTATTTTATATACCACTCTGTTTGTAACTTCAGTGATTGTGGTTAGCCAGTGTATGCTTGTATGAATGAGTATTGCTGAGATGCACAAAACCATGTCTGGAAGGCCAATATTCTCAAACTCATGGGAGTGGCAATGGTTTATCCAGACTGCTGGTTGTCATCCTACTGCAAGGCTCAGCTAATCTTAACTTTATTTTATATTTGTCAGATTATGTCAGAGGCAGTCCCTCTTCACATTACTATGTAACCCAATTGGACTCTGTCTTTCTAAATCTCCCACTCAGGTTTGTAGAACCCAGCTGCTTATTCCATGGGAAGTGTAATCTTTTCAAACATTGTGTTATGAGTGTTAATGATACATCTGGTTTTATATTTCAAATTTTAAATACATTTTATTAGTACTTTACCAGTTTCATACATCATTTTTTAACATCTTCACCCTCTGTCCCTTCATTCTTTCCAGATCCACTTCATCCTACATTTACAAACAACTTTATGTCTTTTTCCCTACATGGTGTGCTACCCAAACACTCTTGTCTGTATTGGTTTCTGCTGGAGCATGGTAGATTTCTGAAGGGCTGAGCTTTTAGAGAAAACTGACCATTTCCAAGTAATATAACTCCTTAGTTAGAGATTACATTCAGATCCAAGTCACTTGCTGGAATTTGGTTTTGTTTGGGTTTGCACTAATTTTGGGTATGCTGTTACAAATGCTTTGAGTTCATGTGTGTAGCCGTCTTGCTGTGTCCAGAAGTTACTCTTTCCTTGCAGTCATTCACCACCTCTGGCACTGAAACTCTTCCCACACCCTCTTCTGCAGTTATCTTTAATTTACCTTGTCTTTTATACTTGGTACATTTTTATCTGTATTTTTCAAGTGTAACCTAATGGGTCTACCTAATGTACAAAGAAACCTACCTATTTGTTAAATAATGCTCCAACTATAATTCAAGTACTTCAGCATCTTTAATTTCAACTCCTAAAACAGGGTACTTTTTGTCAAAATCGGGTCACTCTATATCACATAATAATAATAATAATCTAATAATAATGTGATAATAATAATAATCTAATAATAATATGAAATTTCTCTTTTGAAGACATTGGTAAAAGGACTTCAAAATGCAAGGGTAGGAAAGCTTTTGAAAGTGGGGATGGGAGTTACAGCAGGACGTGGCAGCGGAGCAGTACTGAACTGGCGGGGCACCACAGCCCTCCAGTTTAAGACTATCCAGGGCCAAACCAGAGAACAGAGAGCCTGGTTACCCCATCCCTGCTGAAGTGAACACCCTGAAATCTCCAGCTGCAGCAAGACCTCAGAACCTGGCAGTGACAGCAGCACAGAACTGGCGGAACACATCAAAGAAGCAGGGCCAAACCAGAGAGCAGAGAGCCCCGGATACCACGATCTCGGCCAAGAGACCTGCCTGTACAGCTAGTCCTCAGCACACGCTGAGAGTGCTCAGCTTCCTGAAGAACTCTCCAGACACCAGAGAGAGACAGCACCAGTCTGATCTGCAGAATCCAAAAACAAACAGGGAAGGTTTCAGATAAGCCAATGGCCAGAGGTAGGCGAAAGAACACTTCCAACATAAATCAGGACATCATGACTTCACCAGCAAACCCCAAAATCGATGGATACACCAATTCAGCAGAAGCACAGGAAAATGATTTTAAAGCCATGCTTGCCCAATTATTTGAGGCTCATAAGGAGGAAATGAACAAGTCTTTCAAAGAGATGGCCAGTCAATTGGAGGCAAAGAAAGAAGAAATAGACAATATCCTTAAAGAAACACAGGCAAACATAGCCAAACAAATAGATACACAAGTAGAGGAAAAATTAGTGGCATATAAGAAGGAAATGAAAAAAGAAATAGAGGCCATCGTAGAGAGACAGGAATCCAAATTCAAACACATGAAAGAAATGGTGCAAGGCCTGAAAACAGAATTAGAATCAATAAAGAAAACACAAAATGAGAAAACCCTTGAGCTGGAGAACTTGGAGAAAAGATCAGGAACCACAAAAGTAAGCATCACCAACAGAATACAAGAGATGGAAGAGAGAATCTCTGGAGCTGAAGACACACTTGCAGAAATGGATACTTCTCTCAAAGAAAAAGTAAAATCAGAAAAGTTCCAATCACAAAATATCCAAGAAATCAAGGATGCTATGAAAAGACAAAATCTAAGAATAATAGGAATTCACGAAAAAGAAGACTCCAGACTCCAAGGTCCAGAAAATATTTTCAAGAAAATCATAGAAGAAAATTTTCCCAACTTAAAGAAAGAGATGTCCATAAATATACAAGAGGCCTACAGAACTCCAAATAGACTACACCAGAAAAGAAACACATCACGTCACATCATAGTCAAAACACTAAATCTACAGAACAAAGAAAAGATATTAAAAGCAGCAAGGGAAAAAGGCCAAGTAACATATGAAGGTAGACCTATCAGAATCACGCCAGACTTCTCATCAGAAACTATGAAAGCCAGAAGGGCCTGGGCAAGTATCATGGAGACTCTAAGAGATCACAAATGTCAACCCAGAATACTATACCCTGCAAAGCTTTCAATCAACATAGATGGAGAAAACAAAATATTCCATGACAAAACTAAATTTATACAATATCTACACAGCAAACCATCCCTACAGAAGATACTAGAAGGAAAACTCCAATCCAATGAAAACAAATTCACCCAAGAAAACAGGGCATACAGATAATGTCCCAACAAAAATGAAAAGAAAACAAGCAATGAAACAGGGTTAGATCATCGACTCCATTACAAAAGGAACTAACATGCATTGGTCACTATTATCTATCAATATCAATGGACTCAACTCACCAATAAAAAGACACAGGCTAACAGAATGGTTAAGGAAACAGGATCCAACATTCTGTTGCATCCAAGAAACACACCTATGCAACAAAGACAAACACTACCTCAGAGTAAAGGGCTGGAAAACTGTTTTTCAAGCAAACGGTTCCAGAAAACAAGCTGGAGTAGCCATCCTAATATCTAATAAAATAGACTTTCAACCCAAGTTAATCAAAAAAGATAAGGAGGGCCACTATATTCTCATCAAAGGAAAAATCCACCAAGAGGACATCACAATCTTGAATATCTATGCCCCAAATACAAGAGCACCGACATTCGTAAATGAAACATTATTAAAGCTTAAATCATACATTGATCCTAATACCTTAATAGTGGGAGACTTCAACACTCCACTCTCACCAAGGGACAGATCAACTAGACAGACACCAAATAGGGAAATAAAAGCACTCACAGAATCCCTAAATCAAATGGACCTAATAGACGTCTACAGATCATTTCACCCAAACTCAAAAGAGTACACCTTCTTTTCAGCACCGCATGGAACCTTTTCCAAAATAGACCATATAGTGGGCCACAAAGCAAGCCTCAACAGATACAAAAGTATTGAAATAATCCCTTGTATACTATCTGACCACCATGGACTAAAGCTCGACCTCAACAACAACAGAAACAACAAAAAGCCAACACGCACATGGAAACTGAACAACTTACTACTCAATGACAGCTGGGTTAAGGAAGAAATAAAGAAAGAAATTAAAGACTTCCTAGAATTCAATGAAAAGGAAGGCACAACATACCCAAATTTATGGGACACATTGAAAGCAGTGCTCAGAGGAAAATTTATAGCACTAAGTGCCTTCAAGAAGAAATTCGTAACATCACATACAAACAACTTAATGGCCCAACTGAAAACCCTAGAAAAAAAAGAAGCAGATACACCCAAGAGGAGCAGACGGCTGGAAATAATCAAACTAAGGGCTGAAATCAATCAACTAGAAACAAATAAAACTATCCAAAGAATCAATGAAACAAAAAGCTGGTTCTTTGAGAAAATCAACAAAATAGACAAACCCTTAGCCAAATTAACTAAAAAGCAGAGAGAAACTATCCAGATCAGCAAAATCAGAAATGAAAATGGGGACATAACCACAGACATTGAGGAAATCCAAACAATTATTAGGTCATACTACAAAAGCCTATATGCCACAAAATTTGAGAATCTAAATGAAATGGATAATTTTCTTGAAAGATTCCATCTACCAAAACTAAGTCAAGATCAGGTAGAAAGACTGAATAGCCCTATATCTCCCAAGGAAATCGAAGCAGTCATTAACAGTCTCCCCTCCAAAAAAAGCCCTGGACCAGATGGCTTCAGCGCAGAATTCTACAAGACCTTCAAAGAAGTGCTAACTCCAATTCTCCTCAAGCTATTCCACAAAATAAAAACAGAAGGAACACTACCAAACTCATTCTATGAAGCCACAGTCACCTTAATACCTAAACCACACAAAGACCCAACAAAAAAAGAGAACTTCAGGCCTATCTCTCTTATGAACATTGACGCAAAAATACTCAATAAAATACTTGCAAACCGAATCCAAGAACACATCAAAGATATCATCCACCATGACCAAGTAGGCTTCATCCCAGGCATGCAAGGGTGGTTCAACATACGGAAATCCATCAATGTAATCCACTACATAAACAAACTGAAGGAGAAAAGCCACATGATCATCTCCTTAGACGCCGAAAAAGCATTTGACAAAGTCCAACACCCATTCATGTTTAAAGTCTTGGAGAGATCAGAGATACAAGGCACATACCTAAACATAGTAAAGGCAATATATAGCAAGCCTATAGCTAACATCAAACTCAATGGAGAGAAACTTAAATCAATCCCACTGAAATCAGGGACAAGACAAGGCTGTCCATTGTCCCCATATCTCTTCAACATAGTACTTGAAGTCCTAGCCAGAGCAATAAGACAACTAAAGGAGATCAAGGGGATACAAATCGGAAAGGAAGAGGTCAAAGTGTCACTATTTGCAGATGATATGATAGTATACATGAGCGACCCCAAAAATTCAACCAGAGAACTCCTTCAGCTGATAAACACCTTCAGCAAAGTGGCAGGATACAAAATCAACTCAAAAAAATCAGAAGCCCTCCTATATACCAAAGACAAAAAGGCTGAAAAAGAAATTAGGGAAACAACACCCTTCACAATAGCCACTAATAACATAAAGTACCTTGGTGTGACCCTAACCAAGCAAGTGAAAGACCTGTTTGAGAAAAACTTCAAGTCTCTGAAGAAAGAAATCGAAGAAGATATCAGAAGATGGAAAGATCTCCCATGCTCATGGATTGGTAGGATTAACATTGTGAAAATGGCCATACTGCCAAAAGCAATCTACAGATTCAATGCAATTCCCATCAAAATACCAACTCAATTCTTTACAGATCTTGAAAAAAAGATTCTCAGCTTCATATGGAGAAACAAAAAATCCAGAATCTCCAAAACGATCCTGTACAACAACAGATCATCTGGAGGTATCTCCATTCCTGATCTCAAGCTGTACTACAGGGCAACAGTAATAAAAACTGCATGGTACTGGCATAGAAACAGAAAGGAGGATCAATGGAACCACATAGAAGACCCAGAAATAAATCCACACACCTATGAATACTCGATATTCGACAAAGAAGCCAATTCCATTCAATGGAAAAAAGACAGCACCTTCAACAAATGGTGCTGGACCAACTGGATGTCTACATGCAGAAAAATGAAAATAGATCCATATTTATCACCCTGCACAAAACTAAAGTCAAAGTGGATCAAGGACCTCAACATAAAACCAGATACCCTAAATCAATTGGAAAAAAAAGTGGGGAACAGCCTAGAACTCATTGGCACAGGAGACAACTTCCTGAACAGAACACCAACAGCACAGGCTCTAAGAGCAACAATCAATAAATGGGACCTCATGAAACTGAAAAGTTTCTGTAAAGCAAAGGATACCGTCATCAAAACAAAACGACTGCCTACAGATTGGGAAAGAATCTTCACTAACCCTTTATCTGACAGAGGACTAATATCCAGTATATACAAAGAACTAAAGAAGCTGAAAAGCAGCAAACCAAGTAATCCAATTAAAAAATGGGGAACAGAGCTAAACAGAGAATTCTCGACAGAGGAATATCGAATGGCAGAAAAACACTTAAAGAAATGCTCATCCTCATTAGCCATCAGGGAAATGCAAATCAAAACGACCCTGAGATATCACCTTACACCCATCAGAATGGCCAAGATGAAAAACTCAAGCGATAACACATGCTGGAGAGGTTGTGGAGAAAGGGGAACCCTGCTCCACTGCTGGTGGGAATGTAAACTGGTACAACCACTCTGGAAAGCTATCTGGCGCTTTCTAAGACAAATAGGAATAGTGCTTCCTCCAGACCCAGCTATACCACTGCTAGGTATATACCCAAAGTTTGTTCAAGTACACAAAAAGGACACTTGCTCAACCATGTTTATAGCAGCTCTATTTGTAATAGCCAGAACCTGGAAACAACCCAGATGTCCATCAACGGTGGAATGGGTACAGAAATTGTGGTATTTTTATACAATGGAATACTACTCAGCAATCAAAAAGGAGGAAATCATGAAATTTGCAGGCAAATGGTGGGATCTAGAAAAGATCATTCTGAGTGAAATATCCCAGAAAGAGAAAGACAAACATGGGATATACTCACTTATATAGACCTATAAGATATGATAAACATAATGAAATCTATACACCTAAAAAAGATAATCAATTGAGCGGAAATGGGGTAAGATGATCAATCCTCATTTAGAAAGACAGATGGGATATGCATTGAACGTATGACAGGAGTCTACTGAGCGCATCTAAAAGACTCTAACTAGCAGTGTTTTCAAAGCAAAGACTCATGACCAAACCTTTGGCAGAGTACAGGGAATCATAAGAAAGAAGGGGAGTTAGTCTGATGGGGAAAGGATAGGAGCTCCACAAGGACCAAATATATCTGGGCACAGGGTCTTTTCTGAGACTGACATTCAACCAAGGACCATGTATGGATATAACCTAGAACCTCCACTCAGATGTAGCCTGTGGTAGCTCAGTAACCAATTGGTTTCCCAAAGTGAGGGGAACAGGGACTATTTCTAACAGGAACTCAATGACTGGCTCTTTGGTCTCCCCACCCCCGAAGGGAGGAGGAGTCCTGTTAGGCCACAGAGGAGGGCTTTGCAGCCAGTCCTGAAGATACCTGATAAAACAGGATCAGATGAATGGGGAGGAGGTCCCCCCATCAGTGGACTTGGAAAGGGGCACGGTGGAGATGAGGGAGGGAGGGAGGGAGGGACTGGGAGGGAATGAGGGATCGGGACACGGCTGGGATACAGAGTTAATAAAATGTAACTGATAAAAATAAAATAAAATAATAATTAAAAAAACAAAAAAAAAAGAAAGTGGGGATGGAGTGTAAGAACCTCTTCTTCAATCTCAGAATGTATGTTAAATGGAGATATAATTAAACATAAACAAAAAACAAACAAAAACCAGAAAAGGTTCAAAAGCTTAGAAAATTCAACAGAATATGAAAAATAGAAAAGAATATTTGGTTTACCTTTTCTATTTTTGCTGCATCTATTAGAGAAGATACATCTTCAAGGATATTTTAGAACTTATTATTTTTCACTAAACAGCTAATTATCCCTGCATGATAAACAGTTAATTACAGATCTATAACACAACCTTACTTAAGTCTTTTGGGGAGTAGAACTGATCACAGGCAATATGGAAACACTTAGTATGATGCCTGCTGATGGACTGGGCTTTAGCTTAAAAAAAATGTACAGAGTTCACTCTGACAATATTTAATATGAGAATGTATTTGTTTTATTCTTGTGAATCAATATTTATGCTTTGCTCAGCTAATGTTTAAAAGGCCATATTTAAAGAGCTTGCTTCTCATTTATTTTGTATGTGACTCAGTTTATCCTAATGGAAGAAACAAAATAAAAGAATTTCCAAATAAACAGATTGCAAGGTCCTTTAATGCCTCCAATAACACATGCAGTTGACCCAAGACAGCAGAAATGTTGCCAAGTATAGAAAGAACAATTTTTACATGCATAATAGCGTAAGATATAAATAGCCGCCAAGGTTACAGTCTGACTGATCTTGTAATCACGGGCATGTACTTATCCCTCACAAATCTGGAAGAACAAATCTGCTGCTCCTGTGAGGACTAGAAGCAAGAAAAACATAACTGAAGAGCAGGATTCACATTTATTGTACACAGCAAGGGATTTGATTTTCAATAAAAAAAAACCTGTGTAGATAATATATAAAATACACATAAAAGACACAAGTATGTATACAAAGAAAGAGTGTAAATGTCCTAAATGAAAGTAAAAGTTTGGTGATCTCACTTTCTGTTGGTGAAGAAACTCATTATCTTGATATTTTTACACTCTTTAACTCTACAATATAATTGAAATGATTTATCATAAGAAGCCTTTCTCAAAGTTTGTACATTTAAGCTTTGGAGTGTGACTAATCCTAAAATTGTTTCAGGTTTTATTTTTCTTTCTTGAAACTTGAAGCCAGAATTCAATAAAGACTTTTAAAAAAGTTCAAAAGAAAATAGGAAAGTGATTTTAATAACATTAAATATGTGTAAACATTAAAGAAGATGAAAACTTTTGAAGGAGATACTGAAAATAATTCAGGGGATAATGACAAGCAATATAAATATGTCATAATATTAAACCAAGAGCCAGGTCAAGAAAATATTATCAAAATTAAGAATAAAATTAAAAAACATTTATAAACATATTTAAATATAAATATATGAGAAAACATAACAGGATTCACATTAGGGGTTGAAAGCATAAAACATAATATGTATATGAGTTCATTTAAAAGGTGAGCTTCATCTTTGTCATGGTTGTTTACTGTAGTCCTATTACTTTAAATTACAGTAGATTAACTCATTATCACAAACCAGGACCTATCTGTTAAGTGTGCACAAATTACACATTTTTACTTTGATGTGCATATACAGTTTTTACAAGATATCTCCAATATTTTAAAATATTCACAAGTAGAATATTCACAAGCAGAAACATTATTTTTATGATTTGGTATTCATATTCCACACTGAGATTTCTAAAGGCATACTTTGTTTCCATGAATTATAAACATTCTACTATATAAATATGCATACTTAATTTTCTGCTCATTCTGAAAGTATGTATACCAAAACCTGAATATACAAGAAAATTTTATTTTAGAAATAATTGTTTGAATTAGTATATTTTAATACTTTCTGAGATTTGAAAAACAATTTTGATAAAATAATCCTATGAAGGTCTGTTTTTACTAAAACTAAGATCAAGGTCAAATTTCTCTCAAATCATCATTTAGAAAGTTATAAATTATCTATATTGTTAGCTCTGAGAAAATAGCTCATTGTTTTAATTTACATTTAATTGATTAACAATGAGGTCAAAAGCATATATTATCAAATGAACATTTTCTTTGTTGGCATAGTATTATTTTTCTTTTAGAAACTCTTTATATGCTCTGAAAAATGTCATTTTCTTTGGAGTCAATTTCATTTACTAGAGAAAAAAATGAAAATTGGCAACTTTGTCGCAAAATTCTGAAATTTTCAGTTTAAATGTTGTGTAAAACACATTTCATTTTTCACTTGGTCCAATACATCAAATGTTTTTAAATGTTTGGCACATTTCTTTCTTTTCTTTCCATAACTTTGTTTGGCATAATATGTGACTATTTTCTTTAATATAGTCAATACTTAAATACGAACACATAAAAATTGTGTTTGTGATATTTCACTCAGAATGATCTTTTCTAGATCCCACCATTTGCCTGCAAATTTCATGATTTCCTCCTTTTTGATTGCTGAGTAGTATTCCATTGTATAAAAATACAACAATTTCTGTACCCATTCCACCGTTGATGGACATCTGGGTTGTTTCCAGGTTCTGGCTATTACAAATAGAGCTGCTATAAACATGGTTGAGTGTGGAAGGAGAAAGAAACATGGGATATACTCACTTATATAGACCTATAAGATATGATAAACATAATGAAATCTATACACCTAAAAAAGATAATCAATAGAGCGGACATGGGGTAAGATGATCAATCCTCGTTTAGAAAGACAGATGGGATGTGCATTGAACGTATGACAGGAGTCTACTGAGCGCATCTGAAGACTTGGAAAGGGGCACGATGGAGATGAGGGAGGGAGGAAGGGACTGGGAGGAAATGAGGGATCGGGACATGGCTGGGATACAGAGTTAATAAAATGTAACTGATAAAAAAATAAAAATAACCAAGGAGACCAACACCAGAAGGCCTGCTAATACTCCCATGCCCACCCATTCCTTCAGATGATTCATGGCTGCAGCAATCCATGTTGATAATCCTGTGGCTAGTCCTGCGTCCACTCCGGTAGAATTTACTGTGACAATGGCCACTCTCAGCTGCTCCATCGTAGTATCGAATTCTCCAGTCCAATTACCTAAAATATAGCTCGACAATTGTTTAGACAGATTTGCAGCACAGGAAAAATTCTCACGTTGTATGCTAGTGACACAAAGTCCAGCATACTTTCATTGACAACCAGGTTGAGCGATTTGCCATAGGGTATCAATTTGCTCCTGCAAGAGGTCAATCCTCTGATTGAACACCATCAAGCTTCCTTTTAGTTGAGCATTAATTGGTATATATGCAAGATTAGAGTCTCACAACAGTGTGATGCAGCCATGATCATTCAGGCCTTTACAGCCATTGAAGCAGGACATTCTCCCCAAGCATGGTTGGATACCATAAAAAGCTAAAATGATACGCTCAGGATGCGAGGCTAAGCACTGCACTCAGGGTCAGCCGCTTTGGACCCAGAGAAGAGCATGTCTGATTGCATGCGGGTTGATGCCCCAGGTCCCGCCTCTGAGAAAAAGGTATCGGACGGGTCTGATGCTCTTTGGGTGGATGACACCTAAATGAACATCGGTACAAAGTCCCAATTTATTTCTAATATCAGAGATCAGACCTCTACTCTTGCCTGATGCGTCTAAAACAAAAAGGGGGATTGTAGAGAGCTGCGGAATGCTATGCCTTAAAGATGGAGCTGGTTTCTGCCTTCCACCTTCCCTATGGTGAGTGCTCTCTGTCACGAACAATTCCACATTTGGCTAAGGCCGAGGATCTGGCTTGCTTCCGTGTATGTGGACCTATCTGCATTGCCCCCGTGGCACGCCTGGGTTGGCTACCCAGAGGCTATTTAAGCTGTGGGCTGGCTTTCCCCGGGGTCCGAGGATTGTTCAAGGTTCCTGAATAAACTGCATTGAAAAAAAAAAAAGAAAGTCAATAAACTGTAAATATAAAAAATATAAATTTAATAAAAAAGATTATAATGAAAAAAAATAAAAAATAAAATAAAATAAAATAAATTGTGTTTGTGTGTTACAGTTAAACATTCAGCAATCTATCTCTTTTCTAATGACTCATACTATTTCGGTTATATAACATATAAGTACTTGCCTAAGATTTGCTCCAATCTGTTAATGACTTTCAATAGCTGCACATATGACCATGTTATTTTATTTTATCTTGAAATATTTTTAGAAGTTTATTTTGATTTAATGGATGTGTTTTTCCTGTATGTGCACACTTTCACTACATGTAATTCAGGTTAAGGCCAGAAAAAGATCATTGGACCCCCTGGAACTGAACTAGCCTACGGTTGTGAAATGACATGTGAGTGTTGGGAATGGAAACTGCAAGAGCAGCCAGCGTTTTTACCCACCAACTCCAGAACACCAAACATGTTTCTTTTGTCCACATGATTTGGGGAACACTGTAACAGATAATACTGGTAATCACTTGTGTTCTTTTTAGTTTAGATATCAAAATCATAGGAAATTAAAATATTAATTTTCATGACCAATATTGATGGTTATAACAAAAGATTCATTGTAAATTACCAAAAATCTTAAGACTTTTACATCTTACATACTTCATTTTTATCTGAACATATCTATAAATTACTCCAAATTTGTTTAAAGGAAAAAAAAAGTATGCCCTTACAGTTGTTCAGAATGGAGATATGTAATTACATTTTAATGGTCATTTCTACAGGAATATTATTCTTCATCTATCTGTATCATATTTATTATGTATTTCAGTAAGTGGCCAAATTCTCACTTTCAGGATGAATAAAATAAAAATTACTTTATTTGTTGTTTTCAGGGATTTGGCCCAATATTATATACTTACATAATCTGTTTTACTCAGAATTAGTCTTTGGGTAAACATGCTTAAACAATTACTATTTTTGCAAATACACAACTTTCAAATGTGCTAATCTATGCCAGATGTCTCACACATTCATTATGTTTTACTTTAATAATTATAAACCATAATTTTTTATTTAGTTCATTCCAAACTTCTTTCTTTTCCAAATCATTTCCAAACACAATGTCAAAGCCTTCACTGTTATTATACAATTTAATTGCTTCTTTATGACTATGTTATTTTTGTTTTGTATCTGGTCTTCATTTCAGGGTTAGTGATCTTGCCTGTGTGAACTTATAATCCTACCATCACTTGTGGTTCCTCTGTTGATTATCATTGTTTCCCTATACATTCTGTTTTCCTCTGCTAATATGACTATGTTAGCTTTTCTTTGCATAATTTGTGCCTGATCCATCATTTGCTTACTTTCTTATTTGCAACTTTTCTGGTTTCTGTTGTACATATGGCTTGGATGATTTTCCTTAAAACACAACTGTACAATTCTTAATCTATACCTCCTGATTAGCCTTTTTGGAAAAAAAAAAAAAGAGGTTTGTTTTTTTTTTGTTTGTTTGTTTGTTTTGTTTTGTTTTGTTTGTTTTTTTCTAAAGATATATGATTTTCTATTAACCTTATAATACTTTCTGAGATTTTGGAGCTGAGTGATGGCTCAGCATTTAGCACCAACTGAATTCAATCCCAGATGCCACTTGACGGCTCACAACTTCCTGAAGCTCCACTCCCAGCAGAGCTGATGCCCTCCTCTGCCCTCCATGGATGCTGCGTGCACATGGTATAAAACCATATAAGCAAGCGCAACAGCCAAACACATAAAATAATGAAACAATGAAAAGCTTTAAAAAAGGTTAATATCTTGATGCCGTCATACAGAATAATTGGATAAATATCTCAGTGGGTATGGTAGCTACTGTGAGACGGTGAGGACCGCAGTTCAGACGCCAGAATCAATCTGAAGAGCTGGGAATTGCTGTGTGCCCCTGTGAGCTCCATGTTGTGAAAAGCATGGACAGGTGGGCAGACACTGGCAGTTGCTGGCTGCCCACCTAACCTCAGATTCAGTGGGAGATTCTCTCTGAAAGGAGTATGTCAGAGGATGAAAAAGTATGATACCCGCTGTCTTTTTCTGGCTTCTACACTACTGTGGACAGGCATGTGTATATGACAAATGTGTGCATATGCCACATTTATTCAACATGCAAACCTCTGACACACAGAGAGACTATATGTTATCACTACCAAGATAGGGAGGATAATGCTTTATGCTGATTAAATTCTCAATAATGCTTCAAATCTTCGTTATCTTGAACTCTTGATGTGTGAGAATTGCAGAATTATTAGACTGTGCAACATGAAAGTGTTCTACTTTACTCTTTGCTTATGCAAAGAGAAAACTGAAAAGAACAAAAAAGTGATATCCTGTGGTCTAATCCAATAAACGCATTGCTTTAAAAATCTTTAGTTTGAAAGTTTTTTTTTTTTTAAACTTTTTTTAAAAAAAACTTTTTTTAAAAAAAACTTTTTTTTTTTTTAAAAAAAAAACAACACTTCTTGGAATGGCAGATAATTTGGTCTGAAGTATGTTGATTTGTGTTTGGTCATTATCTTGGTATGCGCAGTTCATGTGCATGAGTGTCCATAGCTTATAAGAAGACAGCAGTGTAGAAAACAAAATCAAAACCATACTAGAGATATGATGTAACTGGGATATAACTCAGTTGCTCAAGTCTTTGTGTAGCAAGTTAAAACCCTGGAGTAGATTGCCAGCATTATATAAAAACTGGGTGTGGATACACACATCTGTAATCCCAGCACCAACTGGAGGATCAACATTTCCAAGTGTTCTTCAGCAACATCAGTATGTGAGGCCAGTCTGGAATACATGAGACCCTGATGCAAAAATTAATATTAAATAAATTATCGTAGTTCTTTTTCTGCTTTTATCAATGGAAAGATGGATGTGCACAAAGCCTGATGTTATTTAAAGTAGAACCAATGATAATGCTGACATATTGTTTTACTATTGGGTAGTTGTGAGGTTAGTCACCATGTTTCAAGAAAGCACATTTTAGTTGAGTGGGGAAAAAAGGAATTTTACATGGACATAAAAAATTTTCTCACATTATTCATCCTCATTTACTTCTTGTTAATAAATATGGGATGTCTTAAAATATCTCCAACATCAAGAAAAACAAGAATGAAATGACCCAGTTAATCATCCTAAAGAGTCAACTAGTGGGCAAGATGAATACCAAATTGAGAGGAGGCTACTCATATGCTCTTTCCATTTCCAAGCTATCAGGAAAGTGACATTACTACCCATTCTTTGACTCATTGTAAAACAAGACAATAACTGAAGCTACAAAAGATCTTTGATCTTCAATACTGTAAAGTAACACATATTAAAGGAAAACTGAAAAGTAAATCATTATATAATAAATGTGGCTATGTCTAATGAATATGCAGGTGATCTATACTAATTTGCTTACAAATGATAAGGCCTGTTCTGAAACAAAAGTGACAGAATGCAGATATAGTTTTTTTAAATTTAGTAGTTGAAACTGAATTAGTAATATCTCTTTTCTCTTTCTCTATTTCTCTCTGTCTCTGCCTGTCTCCCTCTGTCTCTGTCTCTCCTATCTCTTCTCTCCCTGTCGTGCTTGCTCTCTATGTACATGCATGTGTGTGTGGTGTGTGTGTCTGTAGAATTATGTGTGGCTGATGGATGGAATCCAGAACACCATTGATCATGCATGCCATTGGAGGACTCTACCATGCCACAACCACTGCATTTTTTTTACATGAAAATATTTCCAAATAAGAGATGTATGGCCCTATGATATCATACAGATACAGCTACAAAATCTTGGCTGTTTTTATATAATTTCACACACATTTTACAAAAGTTTGATGTATGTGACTAAAAAATCAACAACAATGATGGGTTTTAATCTCTTTTTTTTTTCAATGCAGTTTATTCAGGAACATTGAACAATCCTCGGACCCCTGGGAAAGCCAGCCCACAGCTTAAATACCCTCTGGGTAGCCAACCCAGGCGTGCCACAGGGGCAATGCAGATAGGTCCACATACATGGAAGCAAGCCAGATCCTCGGCCTTAGCCAAATGTGGAGTTATTCGTGACAGAGAGCACTCACCATCCGGAAGGTGGAAGGCGGAAACCAGCTCCATCTTTAAGGCATAGCATTCCGCAGCTCTCTACAGTTCCCCCTTTTTGTTTTAGACGCATCAGGCAAGAGTAGAGGTCTGATCTCTGATATTAGAAATAAATTGGGACTTTGTACAGATGTTCATTTAGGTGTCATCCACCCAAAGAGCATCAGACCCGTCCTCTTAATTCTCAAAAACATTCACAGTACATGAATTTATAAATACTTTCATAGGTCGATAAGTGATGGAATTAACTAATAAGACAAAAGTACATAACAGATACACACACTAGGAGTTACACTGGGTATAGTGATATTTGTCTAAATCAAATGTTTACATAGAGAAATGGCGGAGGGGGATCTGCAGAAGTAATTGTAAGTAGCAAAGTTCCCATATACTTGATTGAGACATGGAGCTTCCTAGTAAAACAGTACTCCTGTAAGAATTTTTTATCTGGGATACAGAAGGTGTTATATAAAAAGCAATAGCACCTATGTGGTCCTAGTTTGCAAGATGAATTTTAGAAGACATTACATTTCCATACAGCTGCAATAGAAAACTTTGGGCTCAGTACAGATTCATGAAGTTTAGAGCATATGTGTCAATAAATGTAATACAGAAATACAAATATCAACTCACAATAACCTCCCAAATAGGCAGTGTGATCATTGTCTTTGTAAAGAATAAACTGAATCATGGGAATGTTGATGATTTGTTAAAGGTTGTGCATTCAGGTTTCTGACTCTGTTGTCTGGTTAAATTACAGGAGAATTCACATATTCAGCTAAAGAACAACTTGTAAAAGTTAAGATTGTACTTCAAACATTTGCAAAAGTGATACCAAAGAGCAAAGAGAAAATGCCAAATGAAAATTACAAAACAGAAAACAGATTGCTCAAATTCAACATATGACTAAGAAGCCCTTAGACTAGAAAGGACATGAAATAATGAAAAGATATCATTCAAAGAGAAAATGACTAAGAATTTCCTAGAACTAGAGGGAAGCATGAGTCACTGAGATTCATATCTTAATAAATATTAAGTTTATTGAGTTAAAATACCAATCTTCTCTACCTCTGGATTTATCAACCATTTAGAATGCAAAGACAACAGATAAAAATCACCCTCAACCAAAGGAAAATTCAGCTCTTTAGAAAAATAATAGAAACGTGAAATTGTATGTCTCATCAAATGGCAGATCCGCAGCAAGAATGTTTTGGCAATACCATGAATAATGGCTTTGATTCATAATTTTCTGCATCATCTCACTATCATTAAATAGAAAATGTAAAGTATGTGTGAGGAGATTGATTAGAAAAATATGTTGAATCTCCCCTTTTCATTCTATGAAAATTTCCCTTAGAAATAGACAACTAGAATAAGGAAAACTGGAAGACACTGCTCATAGGATGAAAGGGGAATAATGTATGCATATGAACTAAGGTGACTCCTGTATTGAGATGAATGGCATCTACTTCTGGTGAGCAAGGAATGCGGATGTATAGCAGGGACTTGTGTCCAGCGTCGTGAAATGAACTACTGCTGCCATCAGCTTTACCAGGAAAGATCACTATATAACTTTTGCTTTCTCATTTTTCTATTTTCTTTAAAAATTACTACTTATGAATCAAAGGAGACTGCATCTCACAACTTCTAGAAAGAAAGTTTCTAAGACATATTGTCATGTAATAAAGTTCATTTCAGTGGGAAAACTGATTTGAACAACCACAATCTTTAATTTATTATTAAATACATGTTTATGCTTATCAGAGAAATAAAATAAATATGAAGAAAAATTCTATCAGGGCTGGTGAATATGAAAATGTTTGTTCACTGATGTGAAAATGACTATTTCAAATGTGATTTTGCTCATCCCATTTTTAATTTGGAATTAGTAGAAATTCTACTCTGTGAAGCTTTGGAAGAGAGAAATTTCAAGTATAATAGAGATATGTTAGCATAGAACCAAAGAATCTGGGCACAGGGTTCTTTTTTGAGACTGATACTCCAAAAAAGGACCATTCATGGATATAACGTAGATAACCTAGAACCCCTACTCAGATATACCTCATGGCAGCACAGTATCCAAGTGGGTTTCCTAGTAAGGGGAACAGGAACTGTCTCTGACATATGCTAGTTTAAGGCAATGTTTAAGGATATATCTTCAAGAACTATGTGAAGAGATATGGAGAGAGTGGGCAGCCTTGTCTTGTCCCTGATTTCAGTGGGATTGATTTCAAGTTTCTCTCGGTTTATTTTAATGTTGGTTAGAGGCTTGCTGTATATTGCCTTTACTATGTTTAGGTATGTGCCTTATATCCCTGACTCTCCAAGACTTTAAACATGAATGGATGTTGGGTTTTGTCAAATGCTTTTTCAGCATCAAAGGAGATGGTCACGTGTTGTTGTTGTTGTTTTTCTTTCATTTTGTTTATATGGTGGGTCTCATTGATGGATTTCCATATATTCAACCACCGCTGCATACCTGGGATAAAGTCATAGTGGATGATATCTTTAACATGTTCTTGTATTCAGTTTGCAAGTATTTTGTTGAGTATTTCTGCATCAATGTTTATGAAAGAGATTGGCCTGAAATTCTCTTTCTTTGTTGGGTCTTTGTGAGGTTTAGATACCAATGTGACTGTGACTTCATTGAATGAGCTTGGTAGTGTTCCTTCTGTTTCTATTTTATTGAATAATTTGAAGAGAATTGGTGTTAGCTCTTCTTTGAAGGTCTGGTGGGATTCTGTGTTGAAACATTCTGGCCCTGAGCTTTTTTGGAAGAAAGAGTTTTGATGACCACTTCTATTTCATTAGAGGATATAGGACTATTTAATTGATTTACCTGGTCTTGAGTAAGCTTTGGTAAGTGGAATCAATCAATAAAATTGTCCATTTCATTTAGATTTTCAAATTTTATGGCATATAGTCTTTTGAAGTAAGACCTAATGATTGTTTGGATTTCCTCAGTGTCTGTAGTTATGTCCCCCTTTTCATTTATGATTTTGTTAATTTGCTAGTGTCACTCTGCCTTTTAGTTAGTTTGTCTAAGGGTTTGTCTATCTTGTTGATTGTCTCAAAGAACCAGCTCTTGGTTTCATTGATTCTTTGAATTGTTTTATTTTTTTCTAATTTATTGATTTCAGCCCTGAGTTTGATTATTTTCAGCCATCTACTCCTCTTTGATGTGTCTGCTTTTTTTTTCCCCCTAGGGCTTTTAGGTGAGCCATTTAATTGCTTGAATGAGATGTTTCAAATTTCTTCTTGAAAGCACTTAGTGCTATGAACTTTCCTCTTAGCACTGCTTTCATTGTGCCCCACAAGTTTGGCTAAGTTGTGCCTTCATTTTCATTAAATTCTATGAAGACTTTAATTTCTTTATTTCTTTCTTGACGCGGCTGTCATTGAGTAGTGAGTTGTTCAGTTTCCATGTGTTTGTAGGCTTTTTGTTATTTCTGTTTTTATTGAGGTTCAGTTTTAGTCCATAGTGATCAGATAGGATACAAGGGACTATTTCAATCTTCTTTTATCTGTTGAAGCTGGCTTTGTAATCAACCATATGATCTATTTTGGAGAAGGTTCCATGAGGTGCTGAGAAGAAGGTAAATTATTTTGTGTTTGGGTGAATGGTTCTGTAAATGTCTGTTATGTCCACTTGATTCATGACCTCTGTTAGAGTTATTGTTTCTTTGTTTAATTTCTGTGTTGTTGACCTGTCCTTTGTTGAAGTTTCCCACTATTAACATGGGAGGATCTATGTGTGGTTTAAGTTTTATTAATGTTTGATTTATAAATGCAGCTGCTCTTCTATTTGAGGCATAGATGTTCAAGATTGTGATGTCTTCCTGGTGGAATTTTCCTTTGATGAGTATGAAGTGTCCTTACCCATCTCTTTTGATTAATTTTGGTTGAAAGTCTATTTTGTTAGATATTAGAATGGATACTCCTGCTTGCTTCTTGAGTCTGTTTGCTTTGAAAGCCGTCTTCTAACCCTTTATCCCCAGGTCATGTCTATCTCTGTGACTTAGATTTGTTTCTTATATCCAACAGATTGCTGGGTCTTGTTTATGCATCCATTCTGTTAGTCTGTGTCTTTTTATTGGAGAATTGAGTTCATTGATGTTGAGAGAGATTAATTATCAGTGCCTGTTAGATCCTTTGATTTCTATGTTGGTTGTGGTAATGTGTGTGCTTGGCTAGTTTTTGTTTTGCTGTAGTGAAGTTATTTATTTCTGTGTTTTCTTGAATGTAGCTAGTTTTCTTGGGTTGTATTTTCCCTTCTTCATAAGCATAGTGTTGGCTTGAGTTACAGCCATATTCTCCCAGCAGCATACCCTGTCCTAGGTCTTCAGCTTGTCACAGAGATGTTCTTACACAAGGTTTCTCTTATCTTTGAACTCTCTCTGCCCTTTCTCCCCAGTTCGGAGATCAACCTTTATTTCTCTCCTACCTTGTTATATTTCTTTATCCACTTCTGCTGTCTATTCTATTTCCCCTTCTGAGGGATATTTAATCATCCTGTCTTGGATCTTCCATGTTACTCATCATCTTTGTCTGTGTTAATTGTAGTATGTTTTATCCTCTACTATATAGCTAAAAACAGCTTATAAGTGAGTATACATACCCCGTGTGCCTTTTTTTTGCATACGTATAATTGATGATTATGATGGTGGTGCTTCTGATGGTTTACAATTTATTCGTTTTGTATCACACTTTAGCTCCATCCCTCATTTCCTCCTGGTCCCACCATCCCTCCCTTTTCCTCCCCTATCCCTCTTACCTACTCCCCTGACAGGGGAAATGTTCCTCTCCTACTGTATGTTCCTCTATACCTCCATGGATCCTTTTCCTCTGTGAGCTAATCCAGCAGGTATAAGTGATCAAGGTGCAGGCAATCTGGTTCATGTCAGAGACTTGTCTAATCCCCTAACTAGGGATCCCATATGGAGACTAAGCTGTCTATTGGCTACAACTAAACAGTGGGGCTAGGTCCTCTCTGTGCATGGTCTTTGGTAAATGCATATGTCTCTGCAGTCCCCCCCCGTGCCCAGCTGTTTTTTATTGGGGGGGTTCCTGTCCCCTCTGGATGCTTTTATATCTCCTTAATTCCATAAGACCCAAGTCCTCTGTCCAAAGTTTGGCTATGAGTCTCTGTATTTGCTTCAATCCCATGTTGGGTGGAGTCACTTAGCGGATATCTGTGGTAGGCTCCCATCCTGTTCCTCTCTTCTATTGCTTCCAGTGTCTACCCAGTTTTTCTTTCTGAATGAGAATTAAGTATCGTCACTAGAGTCCCCCTTATTGTTTAGTTTCATTAGGTCTTTAGATTTTGGTATGTTTATTCGATATTATATGGCTAATACCCACTTATATGTGAGTATATACCATGCATGTCTTTCTGCTTCTAGGTTACCTCACTCGGGATGATATTTTCTATTCCTATCCATTTGACTGCAAATTTCATAATTTCCTTGTTTCTAATTTCTGAGTAGTATTCCATTGTGTAATTGTACCACTATTATTGCTTCCATTCTTTGGTTGAGGGACATCTAGGTTGTTTTCAGATTCTGGCTATTATGAATAAAGCTTCTATGAACATAGCTGAGCAAGTGTCATTTTTGCATGGTAGGGCATTTTTTGGGTATATACTCAAAAGTGGTAGAGCTGGGTTTAGAGGTAGAGCTATTTCCAATTTTCTGAGAAAACACCAGATTAATTTTAACGTGGTTGTACAAGTTTGCATTCCTTCCAGTAAAGAAAGAGGATTCCCCTTTCTCCTCCTCCTTTCCAGCAGGTATTGTCACTTGAGATTTTGATATTTATAGTTGTAAGGATGTATTTCATAGACATTTTGAATTATGTTTCCCTGATGACTAAGGACACTAACCATTCCTTTTAAGTGCTTAACAGGGGTCATGGAGACTGAAAAAGGTACCCTCTAATTAGACAGGAATCCTTGGGGAGGAAGGGGAACACTAACCTACCTATTAAACTTCTCTCCAAAATTTACCCTGCTTACAAGATGTGCAGGGATCAAGACAGGGCAGAGACTGAGGGAACCGTCAATTAATGCCTGTCCCAACCAGAGACCCACCTCATGGGTGAGAGCCAACCCTTGACACTATTCATGATACTCTGCTATGCTCACAGACAGCAGTTTAGCATAGCTGTCCACTGAGAGACTATACTCAGCAGCAGATGTAGAGACCCAAACAAATGTGGAGACTCACAGCTGAACATTGGGCAAACAATAGGGTGTCTTGTGGAAAAATAGGGAGATGGATAGAAGAACCTGGAGGTGGTAGGACCTCCACCAGAAGACCAATAGAGCCAATGAACCAGGGCCCAGAGAGGACTGTGGAAACTGAAGCACCAACCAAGGACCATGCATGGACTGGACCTAGGCACCTAATCAGATGTAGCCAGTGATCAACTCAGGATTCATCTGTGTTCCCTAGTAAGGGGATCATGGGATGGTTGGGGGTTATCTGACCTGGACTCTGTTGCTGCTTTTTTATCACTTCCCCCTGGCGAGGCTGCCTTGCCAAGCAACAGGGGAAGAAGACATTCTCAGTCGTGATGCAATTTTATGGCCTGGGGTTCATAGGTAGGGGAGGTCCCCTTTTCTAAGAAATAGGAAAGAGGAAGGGGGGAAGAGAAGGAGGGCTACAGTCAGAATCTAAAATGGATAAATATATATGTTAATTTTAAAAATTGAGAAAAAGCACAAAAAAGTGTTGACTGGTCTGTTAATTTCTTTTCTGCTGTTTTTCGAGACCATAACAAACAGCAATATGAATAAAGCACTTATTTTGGATTTCATTTCTAGAGAGATAGAGTACAACATGGTGAAGAATGCTTGGTACAGGAATGTGGTCCAGAAGAGTTGGAGTGACTCCCTTGTCTAAGTTAAGACTGCTTGATAAAAATGAAGTTTTTCTAATCAAATTTTAATTTTAAATAAACAAGCAAACAATTTTGGAGTAAGAATGAACCATGTACATTATGTAATATATTTTATTCTAGGAAGTATTACTTAATGGTTAAAATTTTCAACATTATTTTAAGTAACAGAAATCATCTAAACCTTCATACTTTCTAATCCTTATATTATAAATATTTAAAGTTTTCTAATGTTCACTCAAAAAAATTACTGTCTAAACTCAATCCTTCTATCACTGACAGATTTTTCTGAAGAGTATTTTGTGTTGTTTCATATTCCTCCCTAAAACATATTCTGTTCTGTTATCATTGTTTGTTTCTTTATAGCATTTTCTATGCTTTGGAAATTACTTTTATTTTAATGGCTATTGTTCAATCTTTCTCAGAACAACATATAGTCATCTTAAAATCACTTTTATTTCCACAGCAATGTACAGGTCTGATATTAAATTCAGGTTCTTCCTGCTTAATAATTACCTCATCAATCTTACTTGGCATTAAGCATATTAAATACTAAAAACCTCCAAAATATTTGCTTTTTCTCTCTCACTTTTTTCTAAAATTGTATATAGTTTGTAAGCTATATTTATAAATGAATTATATATGTTCCAAAATATGCATCATCTAATTATTTATAAATTCAGATTATATTCAGATGCTTTCTAGACACCTATACTGAAATACCTAAGTGATAACTAAATTCATTGATTGTTCAAAAATCATCAATATGCCAAATGCCTTACCTGTAATTATTTGATTACCAGTACTATCTGTTAACTGCTTAAGTGTGACTACTAAGTTAAAGTCACGAATATCATCAAAACCAGAATAATTAATGATTTCTCATAATTCAATAAGTTAATGTGATTTGGTATATTTTTCAGAGAGCTAAAAGCAGAAACTATAAATCCTCTAAAAGTCAAAGCTCACTTATCCCCATTTTGCACTGTCTCTTTTTGGGGGACACAAGAATGAAACAAGAATTATTGAGAAAATATGCTAATAGACTCATATAATCTCCAGGTACAGACAGTAGTCCCTGTCTGCGTTGTCTCCTAAGCATAATCTCAACATGCTGACCTACCAAAGTGAATAACATCGGGGATTTTCAGAAGAATCTTCAAGAGCTTCTTTCCTATGAAAGGAGATGAAGCATCCAGGAGATGTTTTAATTACTTAAATTATCATTGGGCCCAAATCTCTAACATGAATGAACATGGGAGAGAGAAGGCTCCACTTTACCTTGCAGCTTCATACCAAAGGGAATAGGCTAATGGGCTCTGGCCTTGTGGAAGCACGTAGAGATCAATAGATCACATGGGGCAAAAGGAAAGATGCATTTGATCTTCTTTCACAGGCCTGCTCCCTGTGACCCACTTCAAGAAGTTAAATTTGCTTCTTCAAGGTTTCACAGCCTTCCAGAACAGTGCCATTATCTGGCAAAGCCAAGTATCTAATGCTCCAGCTTGTGGACTTCATTTTCTTCTACAATATGTCAGAAGGAAGAGAAAGCAATCATAGGAAAATATGATAAAAATAAATTGCTTGTATGCTTGAAAACCTAACAAGGAAACCCATAGTTTTGGATAAAATTATGTGTATGGAAGATTAATCCTGTGTAACCTCCTTTTCTGGAGCAAATGCAAGCAAGGGTAGAACCATATTCTTTATGACAGTGTACAAAAAGATTGATAAACAGAGAAAATGATAATCTCTACAATAAATGCCCAAAATTTAAAGAAATGTATCAGAAATTATAGCATGAAAGAAGAAAAAACATTGACAGTATTTTATTATTATTATTCATCAATAAATTTATTTTTGCCATTTCATTCAAGTATAATGCAGTAGTAATCCTTCAGTAGAAGTGAAGGGATGGCTTATAGAAACCTATGTAGATGTAATGCAAACTTTGTTTTTAACTCTCTATCTTGGTGAAACCCACTTGTTTACATAAACTTCATGAGGAATGATAAGAAGCCATGAAAGATCGTGGAGTAAGTGTATACATGAAAACATCTCAACTGAACTACTTATTTCTACATTATCTAAAACAGTAGGGAATTGTTTAATTTCAAATATCTTTAACTGCCTTTTAAATTAGTGGTGTTTAGAAGTACATAAATGGAATGAATTTACAAGTTTATTTTTTTCCAAATTAAAAGAGAGGTAAAATTTTGAAAGCTGTGAATATCAATCTAATTAAATATGTATTATTCCTAAGGAACACCCATGGTATTAAAATCCTGTCAAAAAGTTTGCTGGTGGGCTTGCTACATGAAACTTTACGAGAGTGTCAAGGCATGAGTTTGATGGTCTGAGTTCAGTCCCTGGAACTCAATGATGAAAAGGCAAAACTCACTCTTACAAACATTTGTCCACTTAACTATACAAAATAAATAAATGCAATACTTTTAAAGTTTGTTAGTATCATTGCTGCATCTAACCTCATAATTTTTTTCAATAATTTTAATTGTCTTTCAATGTCAAAGAGTCATTGTTTTTGAAAAAGTTTATTTCCCTCAAACCAGTTTATGACACAAAATAAAATCCCTTAAGGAAGTATATGTATTCTATTCACATGTGCTTTTATTTTTCTCTGTTAGAAAGACATTGACTCAAGTATTTAACAGTTATAATATCCTTTCTTTTATGTGAGTAATGCATCATTTGTACACAAAAGACTCAAATAATTCTTATTAATAAGGACAAAGTTCCTCGCATTGATGTAAGATAAATCAGTATAGCATGGAGTCATTATTCATTTTTTATTATAAAAATCAAAGGTATATTATTTTTTATTACATATACTTTCTATTATTATTTTAGGTAATTTCAATTATTGTAACATGCATTTATGGATAAAATATCTTCATTTACAAGAGACAGGTAATACTTGATTCTATGATTCAAAACCTGTCAACCACCCCCTATATTTATATTATTTTCAGAAAATCATAGCAGGATGGTGATTATTAACACTTTCCTTGTTAAATTTATTTCTATAGGGCACAGGTAACTCATCATCACGCTTTCTTATCTATATCTGTGAACAGCATGAGCCAGTTACATCTGTAAAGATCATTAACAGTTTTGAAGTTTCATGCCATGCACATTTCTGGTTTTGAATGCTGTGGTTATTCTTCTGTCCAACAGACATCCTGGAGGCCTCATCTTTGGATATCATTGTTAGGTGGCCTGCTGCTTTGTTTCATTCTCTAAGACACTGAAGCAGCTGCTCCTGTATTATCTGTTTCCATGTGTTTCCAGGAGTGCTGATGTGTTTCCAGGAGTCCCATTGTCTTTCTCTTTCTTCCTACTAAGAGTTTACTAGTTTCCTGTTGTGGAAGTCTATCCAAAAAAATTGATTTTCAATTCATCTTTTTCCTCAAATATTGCTGTACACACACACACACACACATACACACACACACACACACACACACCGAGGAGCCTGGCAAATAATTCTTGCACTTCCTCTTCCAATTATCGACAAAAATATAAAAATTATCTTTACACTAATTCTCTGTCTTTTCTTTTCCAACCTCACATAGAAATGTGTTTTTCCACATTAAAAGTTCCCAGTTTTATGGGCTATTCACCTCGCTGGGTCTTCCACTGCCTACCTATGATGCTTCTTGCACCCCTTCTTTTGTGTGTGTACGTGTTCATGTGCACCTGTGTACATGTGTGTACGCATGTTTTTACTTGTTGGTTGGTTTTGAAACAGGGTTTCATTCATACTTTATAGCTCAGTATGTTCTGGAACTCACTATGAGTACAGGCTGTCTTTCAACTCATGGCAGTCATCAGCTTCCAGACTGATGGAATTAGAGGTGTGAGCCACTGTGCTTGCTTATTTGCTTTTTATTTATATACTATGGAATTAACCTTTTTAAAGTTCAGCTTCTAGGATACAATTCAGTTGTTTTCAGTAGGTTCACAGAATGGCAACCAGATAAGCAGAGTGGCCAGATTACATATCTTCTAGACTCCAAAAACTATGGTCTTTCTTTTATTTCCTATATACTACTGCTTCTTCTAGATGACGTTATTGGTCACTTGAATATCACTCAGAAGGGAAAATAAAGCAGACATAGGAAGAAGAGAGGGGTCTGGTTGGGAGAGAGGGTGGGAAGGTGAAGTAGAGTGGGGACCAGGTGTGGAAGAATGTAGGTGGTAGGCAAGAGGGTTGGGAGATAGATGGGAAGTGGAGGGTGGGGATCTCTGTGACAATCTGGAGTCCAGCTTCAGGGTATGCTCCTGGGAGGACATGGGGTGACTCTAGCTGAGACTCCTATCAGTGGGGGATATGGAGATCGAAGTGGTTACTCCTGGTAACCAGGCAGGACTGTCAGTGGAGGGAGGGGGATACCAACCCAGCCACAAAACATTTAAACCAAAATTTAACCTGCCTACAAGATGGTCAGGGATAAAGAGGTATCAGAGTTTTAGAAAATGCCCAACCAATGACTGGCCTATGCTGAGACCCAGCTCATGGGAGAGGGCCAACCCCTGTCACTATTAATGATACTCTGCTATGCTTGCAGACATGAGCCAATCTAGCCGTTCTCTGAGTAGCTCCACCACGCAGCAGATCAAAACATATGCTGAGAATCACAGCCGAATATGAGAAGAGATCTGGGAATCCTGTGGAAGGACTTGGGGAAGAACAGAGAGACCTGAAGTAAATGAGAACTCCGCAAGAAGACAAACAGGGTCAGTTAACCCAGGTCCGTGGTTGATGGAACCACCAACCTAAGTGCATGCATAGACTGAATCTAGGCCTGATACACTTATGGAGCTGATGGACAGCTCAGTCTTCATGTAGGTCCCTTAGCAACTAAAGAGGAGTCTGTCACTGACATGGACACAGTTGCCTACTGTTAGATCACTTTCTACTACCTGGGCAGCAGTGCCTGGCCTCAGAGGAAAAGGACTCCCTTAGTCCTGATATGACATGAAGTGGACAGGCAGGATGGTACATGTTGGGGGGTTCTCCCTTCTCTGAGAAGAAAGGGAGAGGGTCGGGGAAGACAGTGGGAGGAGGGACTTGGAGTAGAGCAGCAAAGGGGCTGCAATTCATATGGAAAGTGGATAATTTATTTATTAAAGAGAACAAAAAACGAATTCAAGACTGGTATTTGGAGGCAAAAACTGAAGCAGGAATAGTGCTTACTGGCTTGGTTTTTATGACTTACTGAGATTATTTTTATGCATCATGATAAGCTAGAATCTCTGCACAGATGTAGCCTATGGCAGCTCAGTGTCCAAGTGTGTTCCCTAGTAATGGAAACAGGGACTGTTTCTGACATGAACTCAGTGGCCGGCTCTTTGATCACTGTCCCCTGAGGGGGGAGCAGCCTTGACAGGCCACAGAGGAAGACAACGCAGCCAGTTCTGATGAGACCTGTTAGGCTGGGGTCAGATGGAAGGGAGGGAAGACTTCCCCTACCAGTGGACTGGGAGAGGCATATGGAAGAGATGAGGGAAGAAAGGTGGAATTGGGAGAGAAGGAAGGAAGAGACTACAGCTAGGATACAAAGTGAATAAACTGTAATTAATTAATAAATAAATAAATTTCAAAAGAGTTCAAAAAAATTTCCAAGGACCATCTCCATAGTGGTGGCACCCCCTGCAGGGGGCTGGGAGTTTTCACATCAATATCTGTTAGACATCTTCACAGGCTAATCTGATGAAGGCAGTTTCTCAATTTATGTTCCCTTTTATTACACAACTCTAGCTTTTTTTCTTTTTCAAGTTGAGGAATACAATACAGTGTAATTGACTCCTTGTTTACTTGACATACAAATACATCCATATAAATCATCAACAGTCCTTCATTTTTCATTCCAGGTTCATGTCAATATGTTAAAATATAAAATAAAGTCTAACTTTAAAAATCCTGTAATCTCAGAGATAATATATACTTACAGGTTTTCATTTCTTTTGTGCAGTTCCTCATTTTTTTACTCCTGTTGTTTAATATGCTACCTTTTCTCTGATGTAAAAACAATTTCTTTCAAAGCTCATTTTAAATAAAGTTTAATTGCTCTATGTAAGCAAAAGTGAGAAAATCTAGCCCATATTAAATGCTTTCTAAGAAGTTATGTATGCAATATATGTATGTACACAAGCATATATGCATAACATATATGCAGAGGGAAGGGAAGGAGGACCTCCCTTTTCAGTGGACTGGGAGAGGGACACAGGTGGGGAAGAGGGAGGGGAGAATTGGGAGGGGAGAAGGGAGGGAGGTACAGGGGGGATATAAAGTAAATAAACTGTAATTAAAAAAATAAAACATAAAAGGGAAAAAAACAACAAAATCCTGTAATCTAAAATAATAAAACATGTTATATTTCAAGTTCTCTTTAAAAATTCAACGTCTCTTTAAAATTCGAAGAAAGTTGGCTTTTGTACAACCCAAAACAAATTATACGTTTTCTTTTTCCATGGCATAAATGCCAAGCCACATGTTTTATTAAAAGCAAAGCAAAACCAAATCCAACAGTATGTATAGCTCAGTGTCTGACATCTGGAACTCTTTCATGATCTTCTGGGCTCCAAAGACATACAGATCCATTTATTTGGCTCTGCAGTCCACATCATACCCATCTTGTTTCATTAGATCCAGAAGACTCCCCTGTCACAATCCAAATTTTGGTGTTCATCACAAAGTCCTTCAATCTCAAAAAGTTTGGAGACCCCACTGCAACGGAAACTGTACCTTCACCAATGGCCTGATTTCACGCCAGAAATTCTAACTATACCACATTCTCTGCTAAGCCTCAATGTCTCTCCATGACCCCTTAAGTTCTTTCCTTTTCTGTCGCCAAAAACAGTTCCAAAGTGGAGACTCTTACACCTTACCAGATTTTGGTGATAGATTGAGTTGCATACTTGGCCACCAGCCACAGTTTCTATGTGGTGAACTGAAGAAAATACTTCCTAGAAAATTCCACCACAGCCATACTGGTCACTTATCAATTAACAGCTACTTTTGCAGCACTAGGCTCTCAATGTCAGTTGTCCCAGTAAAGCAAGGTTCTCACTTCAGTGCTACTGATTTCTTCTTGTTAATTACAGCAGATTCTTCAGCTCCAGCTGACCAAAAATATCATATAGTGTTAATGTGAAATATCTATTGGCTCTGAAAGCCTTTTGTAAAATTTTTAAAATTATTCTTAAATTTTTATATACAACTACTTTATGCACATATTTCCCCACTTCCTATTACACCCTATATCACCTCTCATGGTCCCCCAACTCAAATTCATGGTTTCTTTTTCTTAATTATTATACAAATTTTATATGTAATTATTAGGTAAATTTATAAATGCAGTCTCAAATGCTTCTGATAGCGTCTTTGGGAGCCTCTCAAATTTCCTTTGAACCTTCACAAACAGATACCATTGTCTGTACCTTTTTTGATATTCCTATCTTGAAAGCTGTCAATATATCTCCTCACTTAGAAATACAAATGGGCTGGACATTGGAAGAAGGAGAAAACAAGAAACAGGACAGGAACCTACCACACAGGGCCCCTGAAAGACTCCACCCAGCAGTGTATCAAAGCAGATGGTGAGACTCATAACCAAACCTTGGGCAGAGTGCAGGGAATCTTATGAAAGAAGGGGGAGTTAATAAGACCTGGAGAGGACAAGAGCTTCACAAGGAGAGCAACAGAACAAAAATATCTGGGCACAGGGATCTTTTCTGAGACTGATTCTCCAACTAAGGACCATGATGGAGATAACCTGGAATCCCTGCACAAATGTAGTCATTGGCAGCTCAGTCTCCAAGTGGGTTCCCTAGTAAGAGGAACAGGGACTGTCTCTGACAAGAACTCAGTGGCTGGCTCTTTAATCTGCCCCCCCCCCCCAGGGATGAGCCTTGCTAGGCCACAGAGGAGGACAATACAGCCAGTCCTGAGGAGACCTGATAAGATAGGGTCAGAGGGATGTGGAGGAGGACCTCCCTTATCAGTGGACTTGAAGAGGGGCAAGGAGGAGATGAAGGACGGTGGGATTGGAAGGCAATGAGGAAGGGGTTTACAGCTGGGATACAAAGCGAATAAAATGTAATTAATGTAAAAAAATAAAAAATTAATTAGAAAATATAACTCCTCAAACTCTGAGCACACAGCCTTTTCGAAAACAATGTTCTAATAAAAACGAAATGACCATGACCATCACATGCATTTCTCATTTTTTGGCACCAAATTTTTTTTTTATGTAGTATACTTCCTGTATCCTGATTAAAAACAAACAAACAAACAAAACCTCTGAACAAAAGCAAATTGAAGAGAAAAATAGTTCATTTGGATTATGGGTTGCAATTCATCATTAAGTGAAGTCAAAGAATGATCTTGGATACAGTAACTTGCTTGATGTCTTGTCCCCCCTTACTCACTCAGCTTGTTTTTTTAAGCAACCCAGGGCTACATCCCTAGTATTGCCACTGAACACAGTTGGCTAGTATTTTCATATCAAACATGAACCAAGAAAACACTCTCCAGCCATGTCCACAAGCCAATCTAATTAAGGAGATTATTCAATTGAGGTTCATTGTTCCTAGAAAAATCTTTATTTGTTTTGTTTGTTTGTTTGTGTGTTTGTTTTGTTTTATGTTTTTCCATGACAGGGTTTCACTGTGTGTAGTCTTAGCTGTCCTGGAATCACTCTATAGACCAGACTCACAGAGGTCTACCTGCCTTTGCCTCCCAAGTGGTGAGATTAAAGGTATGTACCTCCACTGTATGACCATCTTATTTGCTTTAAGTCGAAAAATTCTAATCAGCACTTTTCTCATAGGCATTCCCCAAATGATTTGCTTTCTTCAACTCGAAACCACTCTTCAGTAAATATCTTATCAACAGATTTTGCTTTTGAGACTTTTTATGTGACACTTATATAATCAAGCCACAACACTTATTCTTGTGCCCTGCAAAATTTTACTTCTCCCTTTAAGACCAACACCAAGTTTCACTGATTTCCAATTATAATAAGATCCCTCAAGTTCCTGTGATTTCATAAGCATAATACATAAAAATTTGAACCATTGAATGTTTGTGTTCACTATTTAAATTTCAGTTCTTAATATTTTAAGCATTTCTAATTAGATACAAACACACACACTCACACACACACAAACACACGCAACCATATGAACATATGGCCAAACTTTTTTGATCGAATGATGTGTTATTTTGCAAAATTTGGGTTTTCCTAAAGTTTTCTCTTTGCATAATCCCAGAATAACCCTTCAAAATTAAAATTTTGTTTAAAATGCTGAAAATAATTCCAGAAATCATTGTAGTATATTATAACATAAGTGCTTTAACTCAAGGGTTAGCCATAGACTCCTACAACTCTCATCCAAAGTCATGAGAACTAGAAGATTCCTGAATAAATTGACACCTTGGTGAAATCCCCATATGTTTACTAATTTTCATATTGTTGACATCGATGTTACAAATTACCCTCAATGGAGTATCTTTCAATTAGTAGTATTTTCTTTATTTTAGAATTACTTCCGTTATTCTTTCTCCAAATCCTAATCAATCATATTATCATTAGTATTCATGAAAATCATATTGATTACAAATACATGTTTGTCACATGATAATATTTATTTATGTTAATAAAAATCTTTTATATTATCATTCTCTTCAAGTAAAATTTATGCACTTGGAAGTACTGCAATATATGAATCAAAATTATGAAAGTGCTATCTCTCATGAAACAGCTACTGCACTTTAGTATTTAAAGTAGCATGTATATTTCCTAGTATAATCAATATGGCCACATTTTCTAATAAGAAGTAATAGGGGAAAGAAATACTACAAAAAGTGGTGTCCCATTCCCATCTGAAAACATTTCCTTTTTATTTAATAACATGAAAAATATTATTATAGAAAATAATTACAATCATCCCACTCTTAATTACTAAATTCATTTTTCCTGTGAGAGTTACTTCAAAGACCACTCATACATAAAAATTCAATCTACAATAGGAATAAAATTTAAATAATTACAGATGTTGTATTCATTAGTCATTCTCAATGAGATGTTTCAGAAGGAGAGTGCTCATTATGGGATCAGAATTATGCAGGAACAGCAGTTTCTGACAAAATCTCTATTATGTGTCATGTAAACAATTAACATTAGCAACATGACAAAATATTATCATTCCTACTTTTATAGAAATGATGGCTAGGATTATAAAAACATAAATATCTTAAGGCTCTGTTGATGTATTCCAGTGGAAATAATTGCTACAGCTGAAATAAATCCTAGCTAGATTGGATTTTTATTCTTGCCGGAATTCCACTTTCCAAACTAAAAATTTTACCTATTAGTCCATTTAAACAAAAGGACACCAAAAATTCCAAGTTGGCAAATAAGTTATATGGGGAAATAACGTTTTAGAGGAGGCATTTCTTTAAGATTTTTTTTTTATTCTTGTTGTCTTTTTCTCTTTAAAATAAATCTTGAAACAGATGGCTTTTATGCCATTTGAAATATTACTATCAGTTTTGCTTCTATTATATTTCTTTCAAATAAGTCTTTTCAAACAAAAAACAACATTTTTCTTTAAAATTCTGTATTTAAAATAGAAGTAATTCTAGGAGAGGCATGTAGGATAAATTAACATATACATGCTATGCTATTCACTTTTTCTATAAATATCATAAAACTTTCAAGTGAGAATTTATATATTTTGAATAACTGCTTCAAACTTCTCTGTTGAAAAAAGATTTGTATATATATATATATATATATATATATATATATGTATATATGTATGTATAAATTTAGTACCTAATTGTTGTCATCCTCTTTGAGAACAGAAAGATCTGTAATGCTACATTAGTCCATCCTTTATAAAATGTAATCAAATATATCTCACAAATATTTAACATAGTTGCTAATATTGACATATTTGTACTGCTACTCTCATTGTTTAAATTAAACACTTCAAAGGCAAGAAGAATATGTAAATTCACATTATCTTTTCTATGAAGGAATGAAAGTGGAGGCCTTCTACTATAACAGTGGTTGTTGCAGTTACCAATAAAAGAATATTTAAATGTGTTGCAGAACATTTAGATAATGCTAACTCATTTAAGCAGAAATAATAAAAGTGAACTTATATTTTTCCCATAAATATATTAATCTCGGAGACACGTTTTTGTTTCTTTACAATTATATTTTTTACAGATTTTTCTAAGCAGTTTCCACCTTGACTTTTCTTTGCCCTTTTAAAATATTTTAACTTTTATTTTCTTTGAATTACTATCAGTATTTTGGGAATAACCTAAATGTAACTATATTTATTCCATGACATTAGTCTCAGGTATTAACTAAATAAGAGAGAAGTTACTCAGATGATTTCTGAAAAGACTCATTCTCAACTGTCTCTTGAAATGTGTCTTGTAATTTTTTAGATGTTAATTCAAAGCAATTCTTAATCAAAATTAATACAATGAACTTAGAAATTTACACTTACTCTAAAAAATGGGTTTTATAGTACTTGCTTGTCCTTATAGCATTTATGTGGATAGTGAGCAAAAGGACTGTGATTTTAAGTCCACCTGGAAATACAGAGCAATTGTTCCAACTGACCAACCACTCTGAATTTCTACTATATGCCATGATTAAAGTTAAGCATTAAAAATAACTAGGGGAAGGTATTTCCATTTTAATTTTGATATTATAGTATAATTAAAATATGAAAGAAGAGAAAGTTAGTAACACCTGAAGAGAACTGGAGTTCCACAAGAACCAAATATATCTGGGCACAGGGGCTTGTCTAAGACTGATTCTCCAAGCAGGGTCCATGAATGGATAGAACTTAGAACCCCTGCTCAGATGTAGCCCATGGCAGCTCAGTATCCAAGTGGCTTCCCTAATAAGGGGAACAGGGAACAGAGACTGTCTCTGGCATGAACTCTGAGGCACTCTTTGACCCCTCCCTCCCTCCCTCCCCAGTGAGAGGAACAGCCAGGCTAGGCCACAGAGGAAGACATTCAAATTAGTCCTGGTGAGACCTGATAAGCTACAGTCAGATGGAAGGGGAGGAGGACCTTCCCTATCAGTGGACTTGGGGGCAGGGAAGAGATGAAGGAGGGAGGGTGGGATTGGGAGGGATTGAGAGAGGGAGCTACAGCTGGAATACAAAGTAAATAAACTGTAATTAATATAAAAAATAAAAACTTAATAAAAAAATAAAGCATAAAATATTTCTCCTTCTCTTCCTCTAAACTCTTCTATGTATCCTTCCCATTCTCATTCAAATTTGTGACCTCATTTTTCACTATTTTTATAACATGCATATATGTATATGGAATATATGTATATGTATATATATTCCATCCACATGTTTGCTATATGTATTTTTTTCAAGGCTGAGTATTTGGCACAGTACCACCAACTGGTAAACTCTTCCTGTGGAAGACTGTAAGAGCCAGAAGATCTGGGAGTTTTATGGAAGGTTACGTTTCGTCTCCTAATAATACCTGAAAATACACCCATAATGTCTCATCAACCTGACTACCCATACATGAGGTGGACAAGAATGACAACAATGGGGAGAGATAGTATAATATGTATTTATTTTCTTATTCCTATAAACATTGAAATAGTATATCATTTGTGACTTGGAACATAAATCGTTCTGAATTAAACTTATTATAGTAAGCCCAAGCTACTTAAGACACATGATTTTTTAATATATGTCATATATTTCAGTATAAATCTTCAAATTCCTAGAGTACTTATAAATTCTTCTTCATAATAGAAAACACATTTAAGAAATATTAAATGATCTAGGGATAAAAAATGTTCTCCAAGAGAACAGAACAAAATTGATTTAAAGATATTTAAACTTTGTTACTACAAGACTATTGTTTTCTCTTTGGTTTTACCAAATACCTTTTAAGAACTAAACCAAAGAGAAAAAGGTTTATCTTGGCTTGGTTCAGGGAATAGTATCTATTATGGAAGGCTTGGCATGACTACATGAGCAGTTCACTTCTGGGTAGATGAGAAAGTAGTAAGAGGGAAATATTAATACAAACTTCCTCATTTCCCCCTTATTTTATATCCAGGACACAGCCCATGTCACCTTGTTGTTCCCATTCCAGGTAAATATTACCCTTCCATTAATCACATCAAGAAACCTTTTCACAGAGACACCCAAATTTTAACCCATTAATGTCTTATTCCAACCTAGTTCACAACATCCTTCAGATCTCCTTTCTTTTAACATGGTAATTATTAAGCCATTAGAGTTGCTTATTATCTTTTATAACTTCCATAACATATACAATGTAATCTAAAAATATAAGGATGAAAAATTCATGGTTTGAATACTACAATAATTTTTTTGTTTTTTACAAAAGCATTTTGGTATTTCCTGACTTTGGTATTGTTGTGTGAATGTAAAGTGGCTTTGTCAGCATGTTCAAAAGTGATACCTGCCTTGTGAGCACTGGAATAAAGTAAACAACACTTAAACCTGGGCTTGCCATCAGAAACAAAATAATGCTCACTGCATTTCATATTCTCTCTCTCCACTGGTCTTCAAATACAAAATATTTATGAATCTGAACTGAAACTACCATCTATGAATATTTCTCAAAGGCAAATGCAGCAATATCAGCAAGGGCTACTTAAACAGTGGCTTCAGTTCACATTTATCTCTATTATATGTTTTTGTTTTGTGATATTGGTTTTATTTTTTAGATGTTTCAGTGTAAAATATTGCTACACCGTATGGGATGCAAAAAGCTCTATAGAACCATTTTATTTTTAGTTTTCTTGTGTAATACAGGAGTTGAGTCAAGAGTCAAAATTTCCCTGTTCTTCTGCAGCTTACAGAAAGCATTCAACATGGAGCAGACAAGACTGTGAAATGTGCTCATACATCATGCACTTTCTGCTTTCTTTCATTTTCTTTCAAATTTAACTCCTTGCAAATAATCTCATTCTCTGCTCCTGCACAGACTAGCTAATAATTATGTTTTTCAGCTGTTAAACTGTATCAATGTGTGACTTCAAAAATCTTCCCTCATCCTCTTTGAGAATCACTGGTGATACTCTGCAAGCCCTGAGTTCTAGTTTATATATCTGGCCTTTGGTGGCATGTTATTTGTGTTTAATACAGTTCTCTTTTCCTTTGCCTAGTTATGTTTCTATGACTTCTTACCACAAATGAATATCTACTACCAGTAACGTGTTTTCTTGAATTTGATATTATTATAAACAGATATTTTACAAGAGTAATCTATTATTTCCACATAAGTAGAAGCCTCTGGGAATACACAATCACTTTGTCAAGACTGATAATGTAGAAAGGTAATCTCACAATCAACTTTACTTATAATACTTAACTTAGTCATAATTTTTCAGTTGTAAAACTAAGAAGTAGAATGCTACTTACTTTTTGGAAATTAAAGACCTCACTAGTCAAGTGTACAGATTTATGTTTGTGTTTTGATTCTAATTTCAACATGTGAAACAGGAAACCATAGAATTCTAAATATTAAGGAGATCTTTAAGAGAGTGTCAGATTCTAGAACCTGGCAGGATCTAGAATCATCTAAAAAAATTTCTGATGTCTTTATGAGGGAGTCCCTATATTGTGTCATTTGAGATGAGAGATTTCATCTTAAAGGTCAGGTATTAGTTTCCAACAATGACAAATTAAATTATTATGAAAAATATGTAAACACTCAATGTAAAAGCAAGAAATGAGGTACACACTGAAGAAACAGTTTTTAAAGCTCAAATATACTGAAGGATCTAAGCTGTGACACAAATAGAGTTGAAGAAGTTTATTTTATTTCTATATTTATTATGTGTTCAATGTGTATTTGTGTGCATGTTTTATGCTGACGGACAGTAAATATGTAGAGGAAAGAGGAAATCTTGGTTCTCTTCTTCGATGGATTGAACTTAGAAGGTTGTCAGTCTTGACAGTTAACACCCTTCTCAACCAAGCAAGTTATCAACACTGATTAAATTTTGAATTTTGAAATTATACTATTGCTTTATCACGATAGAGTAAGATTTTGTGCATAAAAACAAGTTCCAGTATGTATTGTGTCACTCAAACAGTAGATTCATTTATTCAAAATTGTATTACTCTATAATGTATGCTCATTTATACCCAAGTTTCTAAAGTGTCTTCCTCTGCTTTCTGCCCTTGTCAAAAATATCTGATCTAAATCAATGTAATTAGAAGAAGGTTCTCTTTTGCATTTTTTTTGGGAACTTCAGTAAGTAGTTAGCTCCCTGTATTGCTTTAAGGCTTTTTCTAAAAATGCAGTTGGTAGAGACCATCTTCTACCTCTTGCAGGGTTCTTGTCCCACTTTTCTTCAAGAAGGAAGTAGAAAAAATCAAGAAATACAAACATGGAGTAAATTTTAACTTAAGGAATTAATAGCATTAAATATGATAAAACAACTCGAAGCAGATTGCCACTTAGGATTTAAATGAGGCAGGTTGAACTCTGAGTAGCAACAGAATGGTAGTATAGAAACAAAGGGATCTGAAATCTAATACTGGTGTTAATATCACTGAGAGAACACTAAAGGGAGCCTAGAGCTGTGCCCTGCCGAGCAGCCCTATGGGAAAGGAAGAGCAGCCTTATCAGTAACCTCTCTCCAGGAGGTCTACGACACTAGAACAGCAGGACTTTTTTTAGAGCAGCAGGCCTCAAGCCCTGAGTCTAGAAGCTTTGAAAAGCTGGTGTGAAATGATGGGTCTTAGGAGCTGGAAACAGCTTTAAAGAATTTCTTGTGTGGCCCATTGAAGTATGCAGTTTTTGGAGGCTGAGGGAGGAATTAATCTTAGTGCTTATAGCCATTGGTCAACTCCTGAATATTGTATACAGTAAATTCTCTGACTCAGGCAGAAACTTCAGGTCCATGGAGCCTAAGGCAATCTATTTCTGGCCAAATTTCCTTCTATAAATGAGCCTTCCAGGAGAGAGTCTTAAAGTCTTCAGGCTTTATCCAAAACTAACACAAACTCTTGAAGAGCCATTTCTGAAGTCTTTGTCTCATCTAGCTCATAGATATGAGGTTGCTAGCTGCACCTAACAGCTGATTGTGAAGTCAGTTGGGAAAGAAATGTTAAAACTGCCTAAGAAGAGGGAAGGATGACAGAGACTGACAAAACCTGTCAAAAGTCCACAATCAGACCTGCTGGTCTGAAACTAGTAGGAAAGTTTCTCTGCTTCCCATTGCTCTGACAGCCTCAGCAAGCTGTAAGAAAGCATCACACGGAAAGGACACCTGCCCTCAAAAGTAAGGTAGGATCTTACCATAGGAAGCTGATAGAACAGAAGTTGCTCCTGTAGGAAAAATATCAGTGAGGCAATAGGGTCTATATGTTCCCTCAAAAGGCTGTGACCAAACAAGAGAAAGGGCTTTTAAAAAACATCCAAGATCCAAACATAACATTAAGTGAACGCCATTTTACATACCATATACATCCACTTAAGTTCATTTAAAAAGAAATTATAGTGAATTGTCATGCTCCTGTCCTTACAACCCCATCCAAACTGACAGTGTTTAAAGCATTATAAATCAGCTTTTCTTGCTCTTATATTCTATGAAAAATGATACCATAAAGCATATAATCATCATTTATTGTGGTCCATTTATGAAATTAAATTTTTTATTCTGTTTAGGAGTCCATAAGGTATACGGATCAAAATCTCATTCTATTTGTTAAGTAAACAGTAGTTTATACTTTTGGTATATTATTATAATAAGCATTTCTGTTCTCTTTTTATAAGTATATTATTTTATTGAATAATGTCATAGGATAAATTCTCTCAAATCCATGTATTGAATATCTAACTTCCATTACTCAATTATGTAATTTTCTTTAATATTTAAGAGTCTCTATTATTAAGTCATGGAAGTTAATATGATGACATATAGATGGGCCACAAAACAGTATGAATATCATTATAAGAAGATTTGGACCCTGTCAGAGAAACACCATAGGCTAATGTAAAGACATAAGGAGATGTCCATTTACACACCAGGATAAGAAGCCTAGAGCATCAGATCCTGCCTCATGATCCATACAAGAAATTCATTGTGATGGAATCTGTATCTTCATTTTTGCCTTCTAGAACTATGCGGAAATATATATGCCGTTCAAATTACTGAGGCTGTGGTGATTTTTAATGCTGCCAAGCTTAGAAAGTAAATTGTGATATATATGTAAGACAAGAACTGCTAAGTAAGATGTGTGAATATACTTAATGTTAACTACAAGGTTTTCTAAAGTGATTTTTCAATTTGCATGCTCCTAGAAATGTATGAGCTTTCTGGTTGATATCAGACTTCTGTCTCTTCCTGTCTCCTTTTCATTAATCCTTTTTGTTAATAATGAAGTGCTATTGTATTGGCTTCACATCACCATTCCTATTAATATGAATGTTTCATATCATTGTCATGTTTTTATCAGCCATCTAATGTCTTCTTTCATCTTAAATCTCTCTATTAGTGTGTACTTATCCACTTGTGTTAGATTAAGACGTATTGTTTCTACCTTCTTTCCTTGTCTTCTCTCCTTGGATGAGTTACAGTTTCCTTAGATTTAGCATTGTTTTCAGTGACACAGCCTACATTTTGCCAAGTCTCTCATGTAGAAAAAGAACGAAAGTTTTAGATATCTCCTAGTTAATCACGTTGGGTTTCATGTAATCTTTGACATCATTAATTTATTATATTATATTTTTACCTAAACCAGATACTTCCTGTTAATATTTTCTATGTTGTCAACTGAATTCCTCTATTTATTGCACTACAACCTCACATTTTACTCTCATGGTACTACTCATTTTCCCTGGGGTAAAATGTGTAATTCTCCTCTGTTCAGGTTGCTAAGCCTTCATTCGAAGGACAGGATCAGATATCGAAGAGTTAAGTAAACTTTACAGTTATTTATTTATTTGTTTATTTATTGTTATCTCACTACACTCAGGCTTTTGAAGCAGTTAATGAGATTATGACTAAAACTAAGTCAACTAAACAGCTTTAAAACTGAAGAAGGCTGTGTTGTATGAGAAGCAATCTTCTTGAGAGTTTTTATTGTAACTCTTTGGATATAATCAAATTGTCTTTGGTGCTTTAAATAAGCATAATTTCTTTTTAATTAAGCCAAGTCTGGTAGTAAAGGCTTGTAATCCCAGCTAATCAAGAAGTTCAGAGAAGAGGATCATTTAAGCTTATTCTTGGATACTGAGTCACTTCAAAGGCAGTGGGGACAATGCTGAGACATTGTTTCATGATAAAAAGTAAAATGTAAACTAAGTAGCTAATGGCTGAATAATTGCCTATTTTGTATAAAACTTTGATTTCTACTTTTCATGTGAATTAAAAAACAAGCATAAAATACGGTTTTCCTAACTTGTCTGCTATTCAGTATTTTATAATAAATCACACCTGAATTTATGATAAACCATTTTTTTCTAGTCATGGTGAATGTTTAAGTGAAGTCTTAACCTCACATGTATCCCTTGGAAATTAGAACAATCTATAAGCCATCCCACGTAAAACAACAATAGTATAATTTCAAGTACACACATGAATATTTTAAATGTGTTTGTATGGTCATATCAAAATATATCATTATTTCCCTACTACTTCAAACGTAAAATCAGACATTGCTATATCAAGACGCTCCATACTGTTTTATGATGTCTGAAACAAAGGTTAGGTGACTAGCTACAAATTAGTTCATGAAATAACTTTATTTTTCATTTTGTCATTTCCTCTAACAAGTGTTTTTTTTTTTATCACTGATATGAACATCCTATCAATGCTAAATCATTAAATAATATATTTTGTAAAATAGTATTCCATCTGAGAAAAGGCTTAAAAGTGAGGGAAAATGTGTGTTTCTATTCACTGTCTGGATCTTAATTATAAAACAGAAATGGAAATTTATGAACATTTCAAAAGAGGAATACATAAACAGTATATGTGCATATGTCTGCAATTTAATTGCTTTGTGGTCTCTCAGTTATTTCAAAGTGTTGGGGAGCATTATGCAAATTATATTTCATACATATAAAAATCATACAATATTGATTTTAAAATGGTGCAAACTTTCTCTCCATATCTAATATGTGTGTGTGTGTATGTGTGCGTGTGTGTATGTGTGTGTGTGTGAGAGAGAGAGAGAATAGACTGTTCATCCATCCTCTTTACCTGATAATAATTTAGTTTCACATTTATAACCTATAGTATGTCAAAATCACAAAATAAGAGTATTTTTATTACAAATACTCTTTAGAGAAAACAAGGAATTTATAAATGGAAGTAAAATTTTAAGAACTATCTTAGTCTTAAATAACCTCCTAATCTTTATTTCATATTTCAAAAGACAGCCTGAAATGTCTTGATATAGCATGTTGTGTTTTTGAGTTCTGAGTAATAGAGAAGTGATACTATGCTTTGTTATGGACATATTAAAATGTTTCATATTAACTTTGTCTTTTATAATGATCACATCACAAATTTCAGTAGAAACAGTGATGACTAATCATGAAGAAGAAAACAAAGTAGAAGTAGGAGGAGGAGAAGAAGAAGATTTGATGATGAGCCTACATAGCTTAGGACCTGTCTCACATGTTTTCCTAAGTGATTTAGGTACTATTTTCTTTCTCCCAAAAACATGACTACATTAGACTTATCCAGAACATTCATTGCATTCTTCCCCTATGGAGGCCATCTAATACTTAAATATGTGACCTTAGTTCTCCTTGCTATCGAGAGTGGACTGAATATTTGTTATTCTAAAGTCCTTATATGAAACACCAATTCCTATAATGATGATATTCGCAAGTAAATATTTTTGGAGGAAATTAAATCCTAATCTAGTAGTCTACCAGAAAGTGTTAATATAGTTGAAAATTGACCCAAAAGAAATCATTTTTCATATAATTTTTGTCATCTGAGACAGAAAAATATGTGTTTTTTTTTGTTTTTTGTTTTTGTTTTTGTTTTTTTTTGCATTCTGGAAACACAATCCAAGGTATTGAGCAGGCAGGCAAGTAGTCTCGCATTGAGCTACATCCTCAAACCTATACACCTTTTGTGAACCAGCATAGAATTGCTTCCATACCAGACTCCAAATGCTCTAGGGCTTTGTTCTTGTACCTCCTTGCCTACAGAACTAAAATAAATAAATATTTGCTATATAAGATACTTAGTCTAAGTACAGTCACCTATCTACCAAGTTCCAAGACATATTATGAGAAATATATTAGTAGGCGGTTTTGTTCTGCAAACGTAATAGAGCATAATTGCAAATCAAAGGTAGGTAAAGTAACACTAGACCATAAAAACCTCTGGTACCATCATCACATATGTAATTTGTCATTGACTGAAATACTGATAAATAATGCTTGTGTTGATTACCACCCAGGGGATGGGCATCAAGCATGATTGCTTGTCATGTTTTCATTGGTTGAATTTTAGTGGTCAAGACAGCTTTCTGGGCAGGAAACCCAGGGCTGTATAAAACAGAGAAAGAAACCTGAACAGTAGCATGCCTTCATTCTCTACTTTTTGTGTTTGATTGTAGATGCAATGTGACTATCCTTTTCAAGCTTTTCACCCATTAACATACTTGTCATAACATACTACTCTTTTGGCTCCTCTCTCTTTCTCTCTCTCTCTGTCACACACACACACAAACACACACATACATATATATGCATATATATGGAGTGAACTGAATAGCGATATATAGATATGTGTATGGTATCTATATTTTAAATTTTGTATATGTGTGAATGTCTGCTTGTAGGTACATGAGTGCCATGAGTGTACTTGAATGCATGTGCTCAGACATGTCAGATGCCTTAGTTAATCTCTGGAGTTGGAATTACTTGTGGTTTTGAGCAGTCCAACATAGATATTATGAATGAAACTCAGGTTCCCTAAAAGAGTAGTTAGGATTCTAAACCTCTTAACTAAAACATGTCTCCAGCCCCAGTGCAGCAAACCCTTAAGTCCCCCAACCCCTTAAGTTGCTTTATTAGGCTATTTTATCACAGCAACAGAAAAGAAACTAAGACAGCTGATAGATTATGTCCTTCCCTCCAACAATCTAAACTGATTAACATATCAGATAATATGATAACAAGTTTAGGATTGGTATGGGAACAGTTTTTAGCGTCCTTATTTTGCCTGACATGGGGTATCACTTTAAATGAAAATTAGAAACAAACTATCATAAGAATGTAAACACTTATAGAGAGAGTACTATAACACACTAGGCAGAATTTAAGGCAATATTTTCCTGTTTTTAATTTTTTACATTAATTACATTTTATTTGCTTTGCATCTCAGCTGCAACCCCCTCCCTCATTCCCTCCCAATCCCACCCTCTTTCCCTCATCTCCTCCCATTCCCCTCTCCAAATTCACCAATACAGGGGTTCCACCTCCCCTTCCATCGGACCCTAGTTTATCAGGTCTCATCAGGACTGGCTGCAGTGTCCTCCTTTGTGTCCTGGCAAGGCTGCTTCTCCCTCGGGTGGTGGTGTTCAAAGAACCAGCCACTGAGTTCATGTCAGAGACAGTCCATTTTAATAAACATTATATGTGACCATTGAAAGGGCCACATTTTTAGTTACATATAATTTGTAGGCATTTTGCTATCTCTTCTTTGAAATTGAAAATTGTGTGATTGGAGATACAGCTAGTAAATTGATGAGGTGAAGATTATGTGGATAGAGTGTATAAATTTTGCTCAAACAAAGGAATATGTTTGAAATAAGTGAGAAAGTATTGTAGCCTAGTCATAGAAGTAGACCAATAACTCTGCAATAAACCGGTACTTTGACTTCAAATATATGTATGTTTTTGTAACAGACTAATAAAAAGGATTATTTGTTTCCATTAATTGATTAATTTAACCACTTTACAGCCTAATCTCAGACTCCTCCCTCTTCTTTTCACAGTCCCACACTCAATACTCTTTCCCCATTTGCTCCATCTGAAAAGGGGAGGCTCCTGTATACACCAATTCACCTTGGCCTAACGTTCCACAACAAGACTGAGAGCATCTTCTCCCACTGAAGTCAGACAAGGCAGCAAAGCTAGAGGAGAGGATTCCAAAGGCAGGCAACAGAGTCAGAGAAACACCCCACTCCAACTGATAAGGGAACCACATGATGACCGGGCTGTATATCTGTGCCCATGGCCCTTCCCATTCTCTGAATCCTTCTTCCCACTCTTCCAGAAGACTCCTCAGGCAGAGCCCATTGTTTGGCTGCCAGTCTCTGCATCTATTTCCATCAGTTACTGGATAAAGGATTCTTGACATCAGGGATGCAGATTGTATAAACTCAACAGCAAAGATTAGACTCACAAAATGGTTGACTTAGTCTAATAGTAAATGTCCAGCTCTTAAACAGTGGGGGAATATACAACAATGAAATCCTTCTGAGTATAGGAAGAAGTAGTTTGATCACTTACCCTATGTTTACATTGTATCAGTTAAAATTTATAGAATGAAATAGAAATAGAAGCTTATTCAAGACTTTCTTACCTAATAGATAATTAAAATAAAATCTTCAGAATGTATAGACTTTAATCGAGAGAAGCTGCAATCAATACAATGATGGAATTAAAAAGTAAAAATATGTATATTTATGATCACTGAGTCATATTATCAAATACATGATATACAATATTTGTTTCTATTTTACATTAAATAATTTATGGAGTTAGAACAAACACAAGAAAATAAACACATTTTTGCTAGCAAATATTTATGATATACCAAGTTAAATGTAGCTCATATAAGTGGAACTTCTTAATTTCATTTTTATTTTTATTATTATTAGTAGTAGCAGGATTGTTATTAGCATTATTATTACAATTTATTTATTTTGTATCTCTGTTGTATCCCCCTCCCTCATCTCCTCCCAGTTCTGCCCTGCATTTATAGTTATCCCTGTGCACTGATAAGATGAGACCTCATCCTCTGCTGTCTTATTCTAGCCTATCAGATCCCATCAGGACTGCCTGGATCCTCTTTCTCTGTGGGCTGGCTAGGTCACTCCACCAGGGAGAAGTGATCAAGGAGTAGGCAAAAAAGTTCATGTCAGAGAGTGTCTCTTATCCTTCTACTAGGGAACCCACATGGAGATTAAGCTTTCTAATGGCTGGATCTGAGAAGGGTGTCTTGGTCCTCTCTATGCATGGTCTTTGTTGGGATCTCTAAGGAGGCATTTATATGACCAACCCCAAGGGACCTGACAAACGGGATATTAGGCATCTGTGAAGCCACCTACGGACCACCTGAAACCTTATAAGAGAACTGGAAACCCCTCCTTCCTCTCTCTCTCTTTCTCTCCTGCCCTGCCCAGAGATGCTCCCTGTGACCTATTCCCCCTTTCCTTCCCCGTTCCCTTCCTCCTTCTCTTTCCTCTTTCTTATCCCCTTCCCTTAATAAACCTCCCACATGGAACCAGTCCTGTGGCATGACTTGTGAACCCTCCATGTAACTCGGTTGCATAATCCTCACAGTCTTTGGTTGATGCATCAGTCTCTGCAGCACCATTAGGCCCAGCTGCCTTTGTCTTCGTTGGTCTTCATGTGGGGCTTCTGTCCCCTCCAGGTCCTTCCTCATCCCTCTTTTTCCATAAGAATCTCTGTGCTCTGTCTGTAGTTTGGAAGTGAGTCTCTACATCTATTTTGATCCTCTGCTGGATGAAATCTTTTAGAGGACATCTGCGGTAAGCTCCTGTCTGTTCCCTCTCTCTACTGATTCTGGTGTCTTTGCTGTTTTCCCTCCTGAATGAGCATTAAGCATCTTCCTTAGGGTCCTACTTGTTGTTTAGCTTCTTTATGTCTGTAGATTTTAGTATGTTTCTCCTATATTATATGGCTAATATCTACTTATAAGTGAGTATATACATGGGGTGTCTTTCTGTTTCTTGTATACTTCAATGAGAATGATCTTTTTTAGTTCCATCCATTTGCCTGCAAATTTCATGATTTCCTTGTTATTCATTGCTGAGTAACATTCCATTGTGTGAATGTGCCATAATTCCTGTACTGTTCTTCAGTCAAAGAATATCTACGTTGTTACCAGGTTCTGGTTATTATGAATAAAACTGCTTTGAACATAGTTGAACAAATGTCCTTGTATGGTTGAGCATATTTCAGATAAATGTCCAGGAGTGAGATAGCTTGCTCTTGAGGTAGCACTATTCCTAGGTGTCTGAGAAAGTACCAGACTGATTTCCAAAGTGGTTGTACAAGTTAACATTCCCACTAGCAATGGGGGAGTGTTCCCCTTTCTCCACATCCTCTCCTGCATGTGTTATCGTTGGAGTTTTTGATATTAGCTATTCTGATGGGTATGAGGTAGAATCTCAGAGTTGTTTTGATTTGCATTTCCCTGATGAGGTAGGACAGTAAGCAGTTTTTAAAGTTTTCTCTACCATTCAATATTCCTCTGTTGATAATTCCTTGTTTAGCTTTGTCTCCCATTTTTAATTAGATTATTTGGTTTTTTGGTGTTTATTTGCTTGAATTTTTTAATATATTCTAGATATTAACCCTCTGTCAGATATAGGATTAGTGAAGATCTTTTCCTAAAACCACATGATTTTCTCCTTAGATGCTGAAAAAGCATTTGAAAAAAAATCTAACAGCTGGTCATGTTTAAAGTTTTGGAGAAGATCAAAGATTCAAGGCACATACCTAAACATAGTAAAGTCAACATACAGCACACCTAAACCCAATATCAAACTAAAGGGAGAGAAACTTAGATCAGGGACAAGGCAAAGCTATCCACTTATCTCCAAATCTATTCAACATAGTACTGGAAGTCTTAGCTAGAGCAATAAGACAACTAATGAGATAAAGGGAATGCAAGTCGGAAAGAGAGAAGTCAAAGTATGAGTGTTTGCAGATAATATGATAGTGTATATAAATGACTCCAAAAAATGTACCAGGGAACTCCTACAGCTGATAAAGACTTTCAGCAAAGAGGTGGATACAAAATTAATTCAAAAAAAAAATCAGTAGACCTCTTATACACAAAAGACAAAATGGCTGAGAAAGAAATTAGGGAAACAACACACTTCAGAATAGCCACAAATAACCTAAAGTACCTTGGTGTGACTCTAACCAAGCAAGTGAAAGACTTGTATGAAAAACAAAACAAAACAAAACAAAAACCAAGTGTTTGAAGAAAGTATCAGAAGATAGAAAGATCTCCCATCTTCATGATTGGTAGGATTAGCATAGTAAAAGTAGCAAGTAGCCATACTAACAAAAGCAATCTACAAGTGCAGTGCAGTTCCCATCAAAATACCAACACATTGCTTTAGAGACCTCGGAAGAAGAATTCTCAAATTCAATGGGACAAACAAACAAACAGAACAGAATAGCTAAAACCACCATGTACAATAAAATAACTTCTGGAGTTATCTCCATCCATGATCTCAAGATTTACTACTGAGCAACTCTAATACAAACAGCATGGTACTGACATAGAGACAGACAGGAGGAACACTGGAATCAAATCAGAGACCCAGAAAGAAACCCACACACTTATCGATACCTGATTTTTGACCAAAAATGTGAAAGCCATGTAATAGAAAAAAGAGAGCATCTTTTGTGAATGGTGTTAGTCTAAGTGGATGCCTACATGTAGAAAAATGCAAATAGATCTATACTTATTACCCTGCACAAAATTAAAGTCAAGTGGATCAAAGACCTCATAATAAAACCAGACACACTAAATTTGTTAAAAGAAAAAGCGGTGAAGAGCCCTGAACTGATTGGCACAGGAGATAATTTCCTGAACAGAACACCAGGAGCTCAGTCTTTAATGTCAACAAACAATATATGGGACCTTATGAAACTGAAAAGTTTCAGGAAAGCAAAGGACGTGGTCAACTGAACTTCTTAAAATTTAATGGAAATATTTTATCTGGACAGTTTGGATGCTAAAGGTGGCTGATATGTTTTAAAGAGATTGTAATCGATACTGACTTTGTTAGCACACCATCCTTGAAATGTGGAAATTGCTAAGGGTAAAATAGAGAAGCTGTTCTTTCTGCTGAAAGGAAGGATACTATTCACAAAATTGTGGGAGTTGAATCCTTCACAAAGGTTAAATAAATTAGCAGCTTACATTTTTATAATACATTTTCCATTATTCAAAATTATTTGCTGATGATTCAGAAAGTTATTTATAAGAAAAATTAAACATATTAATTTTCTTTAGAAACCGTTTATGTAAATGTTAGTGAAATCAACATATATTATACCTCTGTCAGAAAATCATGATTCTAAGTAGGTTTACACTGTGGAAACATTGATGAGCTAATCCTCATGTTAATTAAGCACAGTGGCCTGCATAATTTATTGCTGACATGAATTAACAATGCAAACTTAAAAGAAGGGCAAAGCAATAAGTTCTGTTTATCAATCCAGGTTCCATCTTCATGTAAATTTTGATACTCCATTGAGCTTTTTAATCTTGCAAATTTTGTACCAACCCTGTGATGTTTTGTTCTAATTTATCAATATGTTTAAAGTAAATAATTTCTGTTTCTGAGACTGACAAGCCTTAACTTGTAATATTGAATTGCTAATTTCACTGACATCATGTCAGACAGGGCTTAGTCTCCTGACAAGGCCCAGCATGTCACGATCATTTTGAGAAATGACATCTCTGAGAAATGACTTTTATAGATTTTATCTTTAAATTCTAGTCTATGTTCCAAAGTGCAAGTTACATGGGGATGATCTTGAACTTGTAACAATTTTTCCTACTCTTCCAAAATTCTGAAATAACAGGCACATACTCTTATGAGGGGTTTTGATGATTCTAACATTTGAACATTGAGAAGACTACAAAAACTCAATTTTGTTTCCATTTTAGGATCAGCCTAACTTTAAAAGAAAAATTAGGCCAGAGGTCAGCAATTCCAGGAACAAGGTCATAAAATCCCCCACCCAAGAAACAGCCTTAGGATAACCACAAGAATGGGAAACTATCTTATCTCAGGGTGGGGCATCTGTACTGGGCAGCTCACATACCTTGTGATAGAATATTCACGGGCACAGGAAAACATCTAACATTCCTGAGGTTCAAGCTCATGCTAGGAATGCAGCCCACAACCTTGTAGCAGAACATTCTTGGTACAGAAAATTCCCAACATTCCTGGAGTCTAAAGATAGCTTCCTCCACGTTAGTTAGTCAATAACTTTGTAAAGACTTGAATGTCACCTAATCGTGTCACTGCTAACCTGGAAATTCCAGGTTCTTGTTCCATCCCCAACAAAAACCCTAAAAACCCTGCCTTGCAGCTGCTGAGGATCTCCTTTCTGATCCACGGCATTGGTGATGGTGGAGAGACTCAGCTGAAGCCCAAATAAAGCTCTTTGATATTGGGTAAGTGGTCCAGCTCCTGGTAGTCTTTGTGTACCATAACATTTGGGCATAACAAACATATGGTCTTGTGAATGCTAGTTAAATGTTCTTCCAACTGAGCTAAGTTTTTATTCCTTCTTTTCTTTAGTTTTTAAAGTCCCAGTAAAAAATACAATGACAATCATTTTCTGGGCCCTCAGTAAGAATAAGATACAAGGAAGTTATAAGTACAATATTTCAGTGGCTGTTATTCCAGTGCATAATACATAATTATAGGCATTTGCTACACTGCTTCTGTGTGTCAATTATTTAACCACTTCAAAATTAAACTCAAATGTTTAATTTGAGTTTAACCAAATTTAAATCAAAACACATATCTATCTATCTCTACATATCAAAAAGTAATTGGTTGAATATATTCATTAAAGGACTGGTTGGTAGAAAAGTTTTTTTTTTTTATTTTTGTTTTTTTTTTTGTTATCCCAATTTAAAGAAATGTCACACAAATAAATATTTAAGCAGCAGTATCTGGGTATGGTCATATCATCACAATACTAAGAGTACCTAACAACAGATTTAAAAAAAAAAATTGAATTCATTGGCTCTACTAAAAAATGTGCAGAACTTAATTGAGTAAATAATGTGGTGTAGATTTGGTTTTGTGTGCATCTGTGCTTTCATGAGAGATTACCATAGATAAATGGTAAATGATAGAACATTGATTTTCACAGTCCCCAGTGTTGGCAAAGCAAAAAATCAAGATGTCAACTATTTTATGTTGGAGAAGATCTACTTCTAAGATGTCTAATTAATTTGGCCTATATAAGGAGTAAATGTTGAACTGTCACATATTAGATAGAAACTTCCCGAGGGAGGTGATCTGTCTAGAAAGACATTTTATAAGGAAGTTTGCTCATTTACAAGGATAACATCCGACAAACTCAGTCAGTTTTGAAAAGAACCAGGCACAAACGTAAGAATAAATATATCCTGGTAATTAACTCAACATGCACATTTATCTCTACAGATATATCTAATCAAAGTAACAAATGACTTACTCCCTTTCCTATACAAAACACATAAAAATCAGCTCTAAAGTATAACTGAACATGTCACTATATAAAATTTATATTATAACGGTTTCAACACAACTTTTGTGGAAGACATATCCAAATTGTGTGTGTGTGTGTGTGTGTGTGTGTGTGTGTAACTTTAACTGAGATATGAATGGTAAAGAGTGAAATCACAACAGCATGGGTTTGTATGCATTAGTTTTGGAATGCTGTAAATGATCTGCTTTGAGCTTAGTACCAGGCATATTTTTATTAATAAAGAAAAATCTCCACCATAAGCACTGTAAATAATGCTTTAGCTCTACTGTTGTTAAAGTAACATAGTACTAGAACTGTGTACAAAATATAGTTTAGGTAATAGACACCATATGTACTAAAAGGAAAAAAAATAGAATAGTGAAATATGAATGGGTAAAGTATGGCTATAACAAAATATTAATACATGCATATTCTGAAATAAAGCAGAATTAATATTACTAGTTTTGAAGTAAATTAAAATAATAATTTATTACATAATATCCACTGCAAGAACTTGGGACTCTTTTTGTCGTTGTTTTATAACTTTACTTTGATTTGTTTTTCTTTATATAGCTTTCTCATCTAATGAAAGGCAAGGTTTGTGTTAGGTAATAAGTACTTTTCAAATAAATAACCATCAATACCAATTTTAAAGATATTTTAGCAAATAGCTTGGTAAGTATGTCCTGGAAAATGCAATATGAAAATCCCCAGTATATACTTTCCATGTAATACAGCCAGTCTGATGTACAGAAACACTGCTAAAATTTGCTAGTGAACAGTCTCAAAATTAGCTACCTGTAAAATTCTCAAAATTGTCTCAGACTTTAATCAATGCTGTTTAATAAAAATGGCTCATGTATGTACTAATTTATAAGTTCCTTGATGAATGCTAGCACACCACTTTTCAAAATTGCACTGCAAAGCATTACTGGACACCACATATTTCATAATACACTGTGAAAAGAGATTTTTGGTATGATAAGCCCAGATAAGTTTTAAGTATTTAGATAAATAAAGCAGATGATTCGGGTTTTTTGGATAGTTTGTCTCAGAGATGGCTAATTCATGAGGCAATTTTTAGAATTTCAGTGAAACTTCTTAATGTCAGCAGTATCTAAGAAAATTGATAGATTAAATACAGTACAAATTTCTGCCAAAGTCATTCTCTATATTCTCTAAATTTTATATGATGATACTTTCAATTATACTTTAGAGGTGATTTTTATATGTGTTTTGTTAGGAAAAAAAGTCAGTCATACTCTCTCTGGTTAAAAATGTCTAGAGATAAATACACATGCTGAGTTACTTACTGGTATATATTTAATCTTATGTTTAGATAATTGTTTTGTGTTACACAAGTACATAGATTTAAACCTGCAAGGTACTCTATTTTATTAATTACAATTGAGTTAACAATCGCTTTTTGTTGCCATGTTTTCATGACATTGTCAGCTTTGACAATTTCTCTTTTGAAAGGAGGAAAGTACTTTGATTCTTTGAAATATTTATTTATTCAAATTGGCACACTTATTAGGTAATTATGGGTGCTACATATGTTTTTTTTTTTAGTTGCTAAATGAAAACTGTGATATGTATGCAGTGTACATTGGACAAAAGCATAGCTTCATGTCTTGGCACATAAGAAAGCAACACAGGGTCTGGTTAAGATGATGGCTTTTAAAGAAATTAAGAGCCCATCAGATCATATGCCAATACAATAAATATTTATGGAGAATTCATTATGTGTAGAATATTAGCATAAGTGCTGTAGAAATTACAGTGATAAGCCACTCACTGACTATACACCATTAGAAGGAAGGGGAAGAGAGTTATTTCAACTGATTGCCTAATAAAAACATAGGCATTTTGATAGGTGCTCTGCATCAATATTTGGGATTTTGTTTATATACAAACACATGATTAGAGAATATAAACATTTCCAGAGCTACTAACAAATTAATATTTTAAGAAAAGTGCTTCTATCCAATTGTGACAGCTACAGTTTCAAAGAGAGAATGCTTTCCTTCAAAAATTCTCTTTACTATGGAAAGAGCATTTAGGTGATAAGAGAAAGGTTGGAATATCAGTTGCTGTGGTTGAAAAAAATAGTAAAAAATGAAAAATGATTTTGTCTTTTAAAGATAAGTCATAGGTAACCTAATTTAAAAATTATAAAAAAATCAAATTAAAGCAAATGTTTTAGGTGACTACAGCTTTGGTTTAAGCTGCAGTTCTAAAAAACCAGAAGAGTCTCCTCCAACAAACACAACAAAAAGATAATAATAATAATAATAATAATAATAATAGTGAAATTAAATTTAAATAGAGTCACCTGTGCTAAAATGTCCAATCATCAAATTAAAATCTAATAGTTAGATCAGGAAAATCAAAAGAGAAAGGTAACCACTTTTACCAGAAAGACTATGTTCAACTATACAGTAATAAAGTTTCTTATTTTAATTTTTTGTCCAAAAACTAACTTGAAGGAGTCCAGTGTAAAATTACACCAATTTTTTTTATTGTTTTGTTTCCCGACATTCTTGTTTTACAAGGAAACCAACTTTGAACTTTGAAATAAATAAAAACCAGTTCATTATTTCCATTTTTTTTTTTTTTTTTCAGTTCTGCCCTTAGCAACATCCCTGCTTCTTGGGACACCTCTACATCTCACAAACAAAATCATTCAAGGATCTTAGGTCTCAGTTTGATTTTATCAGCAGTAAGATCCCCAAATTTAGGTCTGAATCAAGATGTTAAACATGGTTCTGCCTAATGATTTCAAAACCAATCTCTTGGCATATAAAGCACAAGGAAGTTTTCAAGATGACATGAGCTATGAACACAAAGGTGGTTCTAGATGTTCTGTCTCACAGTTCTCTGTGATAGTGTCTGAAACAAGAAGTGACTTCAGTAAGGATCAGTTGGAAATCCTCAACTAAGAGAAAGATATCTGGCCTTTGATAGAAGCCTAGGATCTAAGAGGTTGAGCAGGGAACAATGAATTACCAGCTAACATGTCTCATACCTTAGATCCATTGGTTTTCACCCTCCTAAAATACATGCCTCCTGGACCATTCTTATGTGCAGTAGTCTCTATTGCTCTTAAGTTTAATTATATGGCATTTCACTTCCATTTCTCCATTTTCATATAAGAGTGAACCATATATTTGGGTTCTGAGGGTCTTTTATGTTCTGTTTTGTTTTACATTTCACTGGAGAGGGAGAACATAGACCAATGAGTTCAGTTGAAGATAAGGGGATAATTTTCCACCCTCTCTTCATTTTCCAACACTGATTTTACATTTCGCAGAATTAATTTTGGGTTGCCAGTCTTTGTAGCAAGCATCTTTACCTTCTGAGCCAACTTGCTAGCCCTGTTTGTTTTGAGAAAGAATGTCACTATGTTGCCCCTGACTGGCCTGTAACTCATTGTGTAGATTAGGCTGGCCCCAATTTGTATTGATATTGCCTCTGCCTCCTAAATGCTTGCACTTTTATGCCTTGTTTATTGATTACCAACATTGAGTATTTCAAATACATGCCATAACCCAAGCTACTGTGTTTTCACTAATGTTAAAGGTTCAATTTTGTTTCAAGTATAATATAATGAGCACAGAAAATAGAGTACCAATTTAATCTAATACCTATTCCTTTTCTTTCACATTTTTCATTTATTTAATTGGGTTTATTATCAAAAAGAGTTTGTTTTCCTATTTTCATTGTCAAGGTTTCTATAGTGAACCTCATGAAAGTTCCATGAATAGTAATTCTTTGTCTCAAACATGGTAAGGGGTTATCATGAACATGTCATAGACATATTAGCAAATGCCAGCCTCAATTTGGCAAAATAATAGTCTTCATTACTCAGAAATCAGAATAATATAATCAGAATTTTTTTTTAATTTTAAGTTTTCATATTAACTACAATTTATTCACTTTGTATCCCAGCTTTAACCTCCTCTCTTATTCCCTCCCAATCCCACCCACCTTTTCTCATCTCCTCCCATGCCCCTCTCCAAGTCCACTGCCTATCAGGTCTCATCAGAGCTGGGTGCATTGTCCTCCTCCATGGCCTATAAGGCTGCTCCCCCATTGGGGGAAAGTGATGGAAGAGCCAACCACTGGGTTCATGTCAGAGACAACCTCTGTTCCCCTTACTAGGAAACCCACTTGGAGATTGAGCTGCTATGGGCTACATCTGAGCAGGTGTCCTAGGTTATATCCATGAAGTGTCCTTGGTTGGAGTATCAGTCTCAGAAAAGACCCCTGGGCCCAGATTTCTTGGTTCTGTTGCTCTCCTTATGGAGCTCCTGTCCCCTCCAGGTCTTTAATCTCTCCCTTATTACATGAGATTCCCTGCACTCTGCCCAAAGTTTGGCTATGAGTTTCAGCATCTGCTCTGATACCCTATTGGGTAGAGTCTTTCAGAGGCCCTCTATGGTAGGCTTCTTTCCTGCTCCTTGTTTTCTCCCTCTTCTGATGTCCATCCCATTTGCCTTTCTGAGTGAAGATTGAGCTTCTTACCTAAGCTTCTCCTTCTTTCAGCATTCTTTATTCAATGAGAGAACTGTTTAATAAAAATGTCTTACTCTAACTTGATTAATTGAAATATATATGTATTTGAAAATCATAGTTCCGTTGATCCTTTCATTAAAATTGTTCTTTTACAACTCCAAGATTTTACTTGGGTTGATTGGGATGGCACAGGGGAAGTTGGAAGGGAGAAAAAAAGTGTGGTTTTGATTCAAATACCATGTATTCATGCATAAAATCATAAAATACATAAAATCTTCTAAGGTAGTACTTATGACTCACCTACAAAAAAGATAGGGATTTAATTCAATGATATCCAATGAATAGTTTTAGATAATTAAAATATTCTGAAATATCTTAACATTCAAATCTCATGTCTTTTCAAGATACTTTCTCTGCCTTCATTTGGCTTTATTTTTAAATGGTTACTGAACTTCTTTTGGTGGGTATAGTATCCAGAGTTTGAGAAGAGAAGGCTCTTGAATCGTAAAATATTCATTTATATTTACATTTATTTTTCTCAGTACTATCAAATTGGATGTTGGAAATTCCACAACTAGTGAAACAGGATATTTTAAATTATTATCCAATTTTACTTGTGAAAACAGGACTATAAATTATATCCTTTTCTTCTGAATCTTGAACAAGTTGAATAGGATTTACCCTAGACTATTTAGGCTACTAACATTCCTTAAATGGAATTAATACAAAACCATTAGATACATATGCTACTGGAGTTGTTGTTTCTATCCTGGTGTTGATAATGATCATTTGTAGTCAGGCTACTTTCCTCATTATCAGGATATTTCCCCTTTGTCTTGTTATCTCAGCAGTGTCCAGGCAGCTCCCCAAAGCCTCTATAAAGATATCCTGCTTTCAAGATTTCTACATTCAGAAACTATGCACTTTGCCAGGACTCACCATTACTTTTTTCTTGATGTTTTACACGGAGAAGTTCTGAATCCTAAAATTATGTTTGGAAATAGACAACAAAGCGTAGAAATAGCAGTGCCTAGTATACTACTGTAGTATTTGGTAATATATTCTACTATAATATTTGTTCAAGTTAGATATTGTAGGATGCTTGAGGACCTCAATTTTCAGAATAAAGATATTCACCAAGTGGAAACAGGACACAGTGCCTATAAGGTCTAGAAAGTGTTTGGCTGTGGTTACTGTTATTTGTTCTATTTGTATAACATTTTCAGCATTTAATCTATACAAAAACCAGGTCTTGTTTCCCTAAAACAAAACAAGAGAGCACATAGTTTGGCCTACAAAAAATTTACCTTTTGTTTAGTGAACTGATCTACTACCACTTGGGTAAATAGTTCTCAACACAAGTATTGAGGAGGATACACAAATTCAGACCACAGAAATACTGAAGTGACTGATTACTTGATCAAATTTTAGGAGGTACTTGAGAACGTTTGCTTATTCCTTCAACAATTATAATACCTAAATTTGTCGTGGTATTTACATAACACATAAAACAGTATTTTCTTTCTGTGTTAATGTGTTAACATAAAACACATAACTCTTCCCTTCACAGGTCTGTTACTGATAGAACTTTGTTTCAATCTAAGTTGTTTCTATGTTTCTTACCAATTACATGCTAGTATGTAAATAGATTGTAAATTAAAGCAGTGTATAGATGTGTAAAATTGTTCTCCTTATATTTTTCAAAGGTAGAAAAATGAGATGCACAAAAATAAATTTAAGTGATGGAATCAAAATAAAATATTAGTATTAATTTTAAGTTTATTGATGTTCATACTAATTAAAATATTAATAATAGTAATTATTAATTTACTAATACTTAAGATTAACATTAATTAAAGAAATACTAAATTTTAAGAGAACTTCTTTCAGTGGGTTTGGATTCCTGGATGGTCTATAATAACTACTTATGTTTACTGTACTTTCTAGACTATGCTTATCAAATGTTTTTGTTTGTTTCCAGTCAAAATATCTAGAATAATTTTAATCAAAGTTAAAGAGATTTTTAATTAATCAACTTTTATTAGTATTTTCTACTCAATGAAGCCTACTGATTAACTTTTAAACTATTTTTAATCTTAGTTATGATTTGTTACGATGAAATCATACAAAGGCAAGAGGCAATCTGTGATTAAGATTTAGGAAATTATGATGGATTTTAGAGCAATCAGAGCACAGAAACAAAATACTTTTCTATCTCATAGCTTAATTAACACTGTTGAGTTATAATTAAGTATTATTTCCACTAGGTATACTCTTTTGCTTTCAATAGGTTTAAAATTGCATGTCCTTACATATAGAAAGACAAATCTCAATGCTTTGAACATTTTTTTATTCAAATAAAATCTTTGGACTATCAGTTAGTCTACTTTTATATCAATATTTGTTAATGTTTATTTCCATACCACGAATATTTCCATGTAACTAAGTCACAAAAGCAAGCACTGTTTTTATAAATTGGAATATATTTTCACAAATTTATGATATCCATGGTCAAGTAATTAGAAAGCATACAATGAGAAATTTAACTTATATTCAGTGAGTATATCAAATTATAATATTATTTTTTGAGAATGATTTCATCTTTGGATGTTAACAAAATACTCTATTTCCAAAATCAAATTTAAGGAATCTAAGTGTGTGTGCTCAAGGTCAGGCTTTACAGATTCATTTTTACCAAATTAGTCAGGACAGGATATTTCGCTGTGTAATTGCTTAGAGATAAGACATCTTAAAGAAAGGACTTGGGAGTAGAACCAATTTTTCTTTTCTTTTGCTTGACTGCTAATCTTCTCCCTTTTTTTCCCCAGGTGTTAATCTTTCTATCTATTTTCCTCTTCTTCCATAAGGTTTCTGGAACTCTTACCCAAAGTTTGGCTATGAGTTTCAGTATCTCCTTTAATCGATACCCTGGTGGGTAGAGTCTTTCAGAGGTCCCCTGTAAAAGGCTCCTGTCCTTTTCCTTGTCTTCTCCTACTTCCGATGTCTATCGTGTTTACCCTTCTGAATGAAGATTAAGCATCTTCCCTAGGGTCCTCTTTGTTGTTTAGCTTCTTTAAGACTGTATATTTTAGTATGTTTAGAAAGACTTGGAGGGGAAGGGGACTCCACAAGGAGAACAACACAGCCATAATACCTGAGCCGAGGGAGGCATGCAGAGACATGCAGATACTCCAACCAAGGACCATTTATGGAGAGGACCTAGATCTCCTGTTCAGATGAAGCCCATAGGCTGCTCAGTTTCGAAGTGAGTTTCCTAGTAAGGGGTATAAAGTTTGTCTCTGACATGAACTCAGTGGCTGGCTCTTTGATCACCTCTCCGTGGTGGGTGTAGCCTTGCCAGACCACAGAAGAAGAAGCTGCAGCCAGACTATATGCGAACTGATCATCTAGGGTCAGATAAAAGGGGAGAGGAGTCCTCCCTTATCAGGGGACTTGGCAAAGGGCATAGCAGGAGAAGAGAGGGTGAGTAGAACTGGGAGGAGATGAGGGAGGGGCTACATTATAAATACAAAGTGAATAAATTGTAATTAATAAATAAATGAACAAACAAACAAATAAATAAAATATTTCTATCACCAGGCATTACATAGTGATTATATAGTCTGGACAATATGCTTGAAACTGAAAACAGTTCTCAAGGAACACAATAGCCCAGCCTAAGGCTTTGCATTTAAGACAAACAATGAGGAAGTGATTACAAAAGTATGTATACTACCTACCATACTATCTGCTATGTGCATAACCAAGTGCTTGGTATCCAGTACATGGTCCAGAAATATTCTTGGAAATGTCATATTACACATACATGGTTGCAAAGGTCTGCAGTGTAAGCTTTGACACATCTCGATACAGCAGCACTCAGAAATATCTGCATTAAAAATATATTCTATTTGCTATTCTAAAAGTTAATCTTCAAGGTTTACAAGTTCTGGAGAAACATAATGTTGTAACTGAAGTAATATTTACACTCTGGCTCATTTACTATGAAGATTGTGATATTTAAAAAGAAAATATTTGGTAGGTTTAAGATAATCCCCAGCATCGTATTAGTGAGACTGTGGCCTTCACTTTTAGAATCATGTTGTCAAAATGCTTTGCTTTTCAATTAAGATGTCTAGTCAAAATGGTTCTGCATCAAGGTGTTCAGATTTTCTTCAATCTGCTTGAAATAGGTCTGCTACCGTAGAAGACAGCCTTGGAGGGAGCTGGAGATCTGGGAATTAGATCTGCTCAATTCTTGAGGGCATCACACACCCAACCATGGTCTAAGAGAAGCATGATGTCTTAACCAAAATTCTTGAGTGTTTCAAAAGAAATTTAAAACATGTTTAAATTGAAAATTAAAACATGTTTCATCCTATCACACTAACTTTTCATATGCAGCAAAAAAATAATCTGTGATCCCAGGTTTGCTGCTGGAGGACAGGTACTGCTAAGCGCCTTTGCTCTTATAAAATAGGATCCAGTTCGGTCTGTTTATCAGAAATGTTCAAAGACAAAGCTGTGCCTTGGTGTAACATTAATTTTTTCTTTATTATTATTTTTAATTACAATTTATTCACTGTGCATCTTGACTGCAACACCCTGTTCTCATCTCCTCCAAATTCCACCCTTCCTCCTTCCTCCTTCCCAAGCCCCTCCCCTAGTCCACTGTTATAGGAGGTCCTCCTCCCTTACTATCTGACCCTAGCCTATCAGGTCTCATTAGGCCTGTCTGGATACTCTTTCTCTGTCGCTTGGTTAGGCCACTTTAACAGAGGGAGTTGATCAAAGAGTAGACCACTGAGTCCATGTCAGAGACAGCCCCTGCTCCCCTTACTATGATACCCACATGGAGACTGATCTGCCCATAGGCTACATCTGAGCAGGTCACCTAGGACCTCTCCAGCATGTTCTTGGTTGAGTAATCAATCTCTGAAGAACCCCCTGGGGCAAGATATTTGGTTCTGTTGCTTTCCCAGTGGAGTTCCTATCTCCTCCAGGTCTTTCAATCTTCCCCTTCTTTCCTAAGATTCCCTGAACTCTGCCCAAAGTTTGGCTACGAGTCTCAGCATCTGCTTAGGTAACCTGATGAGTGGAATCTTTCGCCCCCCCCGCCCCCCCCCCCGTGGAAGGCTCCTGTCTTGTTCCCTGTCTTCTCCTACTTCAGATGTCTATCCTGTTTGCCCTTCTGAATAAGGGTTAATTCCCTTCTCTGCAGATCATCCTAGCGTCCTCCACAGTCTTTAGTTTCTTTAGGTCTGTAGATGGCTATCCTATATGATATGGCTAACATCTGCTTATAAATGAATATATGCTATGTGTTTCTTTCTGTTTCTGGGTTACCTCACTCAGGATGATCTTTTTACGTTCCCACCATTTGCCTGCAAATTTTATGGTTTCCTTGTTTGTAATAGCTGAGTAGTTTTCCATTGTATAAATGTACCACAGTTTCTGCATTCATTCCTCCATTCAGGGACATCTAGGTTGTCTCCAGATTCTGGCACCAACTGAGGCCCATGCATTTAGAGCATCTAGAACTGCTTCTCAGATGTGGCATATTGGCAGATCATTCTTTTTGTGGGAACCTAGTGAGGGGAGCAGGGGCTGCCTCTCATGAATCAGTGGCATGCTCTCTGAAAATTACTCGCCCCCGGTGATGTGACCTTCCCAGGCCATGGAAGAAGAGGATCCAGGCAGTGCTGATGAGACTTGAAAAGCAATGCATAGATGGCAGAGGAGGACAACTACCCTTTTCAGTGGGCTAGGGAAAAGGAATAGGGAGAAAGAGGGAGGGAGGTTGGGAGCAGGAAGAGTTGAGGAAGGGAGCTTCAATCAGGATATAGAATGAATAAATAGTGAAAAAATAAAAATAATTAAGAAAAAAATAAAATTAAATTAAAGAAAATCATCCCTTCTAGTGGTCTCATTGTTGTTTAGCTTCTCTAGAAATATTGATTTTAATATGTTTATCCTGTATTATATGTCTAATATCCACTTACAAATGAGTATATACCATGTGTTTCATTCTGCTTCTGGGATAACTCACTCAGGATGAACCTTTCAAATTCCATCCATTTGCCTGCAAATTTTATGATTTCTTTATTTTTAATTGCTGAGTAGTATTCCATTGTGTCTACAGGTAGAAAAATGCAAATAAAACCATATTTATCACCCTGCACACAAGTAAAATCCAAATAAAATCCAAAAACCTCACCATAAAAAAAGACACATGGAACCTAAAAAATAAATAAATAAAGACACACTAAATCTGATAGAAGAAAAAGTGGGGAAAAGCCTTGACCTCATTGGCACTGGAGGCAACTTCCCGAACAGAACACCAACAGCACAGGTGCTAATATCCACAATCAATAAATGGGACCTCATGGAACTGAAAATCTTCTGTAAAGCAAAAGACACTGTCATCAGAACAAATTGACAGCCTACAGACTGGGAAAGGCTCTTCACCAACCCTATATCTGACAGATGGCTAATATCCAGAATGTATAATGAATTCAAGAAATTAAACGTCAATAAACCAAGTAATCCAATTTAAAAATGGGGTACAGAGCTAAACAGAGAATTCTCAACAGAGGAAATACAAATACAAATGACCATGAGATTCTACCTTACACCTATCAGAATGGCTAACACCAAAAACTCAAGAAACAAAACATGCTGGAGAAGATGTGGAAAAAGGGGGACCCTCCCCTATTGCTGGTGGGAATTTAAATTGTTATAACCACTTTGGAAATCAATCTGGCCCTTTCTCAGACAAATAGGAAAAGTGCTACCTTAAGATCCAGTTATACCACTCCTGGGCATTAATATGAAATATGCTCTAATATACAAAAAGGACATTTACTTAACTATGTTGATAGAAGCTTCATTCAAAATAGCCAGAATCTGGAAACAAGCAAGAGGTCCCTCAACTGAAGAATGGACACAGAAATTGTGGTATGTGTACACAATGAAATACCACTCAGCCTCGATGTATCTTTAACGCTGGGCCTTGTTGTTGACTTTGTAGCAATATGAATAACTTTCAACAGAGAATTCTAATAAGGCCTAAGAAAGTAGTATCAGTAGCCTGTTTACTGATGATATACTTATATCAGTATACTGATATACGGATACACAGGAGTCTCTATCCTTGAATTACTGCATCTCACACACAGAAACTTCATTTGACTTACATGTCTCATGTTAGGGTAGATTTTAGAATCTCCATTTCATTCTACAAAATGAGCAAAAGATAATTTAAAATTATAGAACACTAGATTATCTTTGATGAAGTCTTTAATTTGTTAAAATTATAATTTCTTCTTTGGAAATGAAGAAAATAAGATATTTTTGGTGGCAAAAGTTGATATTAATTTAAATGTGTATGAAATATATTGAATATTTAGACAGGATGTACTTATATACTTTGGGGTTGGCCTGATGCTTGTATATTGTTGCCTTGATATATCTATCCTTGTTGTGTAAACCTACCTAATTGGCTTACACATGGGCTGGTCAGAATGGAGTAGGCATGGCTGAGGTTCTTGGGCTTTGGAGGATGGCAGAATCACAGGAGACAGACAGACAGGAAGAAAGGAGGCAGGAAGACACTACCATAGGGTAGCATGAAAAAGGAACCACATGGGCCAGGAGGAAGGACTCCAAGGATGCAAATGGAAGGGCCTTGGGAGATGGATTCTGATGGTATAGAGACAGCCTAAGTAAAATATCGGCTGAACCCAAGGTAAATAATGCAATTATAAAATATAACTAGTGTCGGTGTCTTATTATTTTTGATAGCAGGTTAGATAATACCGCCCATAATAATCATAGAGCAAATGATAAACATTATATAGACCAACAATTTTATTTATAATCCACCATATATATCAACTGTCTAGCATGCATAATGAACAGGTGTGGTATTCCTGTAATCACTGCACTGAAGAGGAATATAAGCTGATCAGAGGTCAAAGTTATCCTTCCCCATGTAAGGGGTTCAAGACCAACTCGGGCTCTATGAGAACCTGTCTGAAAACAAAATGAAATCTCATAAACAATAAATACTTATTAGGTAATGTTGAAAAGTTTTTCTGTGATTTTTAAAATTCCATTAATCTCTGCCAATGAAAGCTTGGATGTTAAGGATTAGAAGGTCAAGTTTTTCAGATGTGCCAATAAAAGAAGTCTTAAGACGTTTAAATGAAATCACAGGAAAACTGATATTACATTTCTCATCTCAGTGATTCAAGGGTCTTTTGACAGAAGCTACTTTTGAATGAACATTTTGGTGGCTTTTCCTCTCGACTTTGATTCACTGTGTTGAGAAGGATAATCCCAATGGCATTTAAAAGAAGCCCCATGGACGTTGAGTATCATTTAAGATGATAGCACAGCTCTTCTGCCTGAATTTTAAAATGTCAACGCACATATTCCTCATCAGTATATATTCAGCACCACTTGCTGCCCTTTACAAAAAAAAAAAAAAAAGAATAGACAAGGGCTTGAAATATTGGCAGGCCGTAGGATCATATCCAACAGGAGAATATTTCATGGATAAACACTTGCCCTTGACTGACTCTTTTCTCCTCCTGCCATCGTACAGACCTTCAGACTAGCGCGTCCTTGCTCAGAAAGGCAGGCAGGGCTCTGCCAATATTAAGTATGCTTTGGCCTTTCTCTGTTCTGTGTTTCAACTTCAGCTCATACCATAAGAGTTTACTACAAAATTTCCTTACAGCTTTAAAACACAGAACTTTATTCTCCCAAGTGAGATCAGACTCTCAATTAATTATTGCTGTATAGAATAATTTTAATCTATTGTTTATATGAAGAAGTTCAATTTTAAATAATAAAAACATATTTGGAAATAGGCCAGAAAAAGGAAAAAAAAAGAAACTTAAAAGTGTTTGTTGTAATATTTGACCCAAAAACATTTTAAAATGTGATATTGTTCTAATTTGGGGGATGAAAACAAAAACTAAGAGAAAACTGTTGGATTGTGCTTGTAAATTCTGAGACACATTTGACTCGGGTTGCTGTTGCTTTGCCTGTTTGTAAATATTATTTTAGCATTTAATGTGTGCCAATTCCAGGACTCTGCTATGAGAGTAACAAGAGAGCAGGGGTTTTGGCCTAGAAGAAGTTTACCCTTTAAAAACTGGACTCCACTAATGAGCAAATAAAACCAGCTTAGGAAGACCTGCCTGACATGAACACATTCTTCTTTCAAAAAAAGTAAGTATTTCCCTTACCTTTAGTTACATGCATGTGTTTATTTTTCTAGGTGTGCATATGTGTCCCTATTTATGCAGTTACACATGCTGGTGGGAAGAGTTAGCTCTCCCCAGGGCTAGAATAACAGTTAGTACAGGTGGTAATGGGCTGCCTGACCTGGGGATGAAACCCAGGTCATCTGAAGGAGCTTGTAACCTGCAGGTCCAGATTCTGCTTTAAAAACATTCTTTTACCCATAGGACTGGATGGAATAAAATAAAGCAAGGAACAACAATGGCAACAACAACAACAACAAAGCAATAATAAAAGCAAAATTCAAGCACTGGAAATGACAGAGCTGATCTTAATAGGTGTAGATATAATTCTTTTGTATTGAAACTAATAGCTTTTAAATGTATCCTTAAAATGTGCCTAAGAGCAATGTGTCAGCAAGTACGTGTGTCTGTATCTATATTTATCCATATGTAAATTACATGTGTGTATATATATGTATATGCATATACGTAAAGTTATATACTTATCTATAAAGTATGTTCTTATATATAAAGTTAAATATACACATATACACTTAACTTTACTAAGTATTACTAATCTTGTACTAACTATTTCTTCATTATTTTTTAAAAAGTTCTTTTGCAATCAATTTGTCTTAGCTATGCATAGAAGCTAATTGAGGTTAGGTTGGACACAATTCATGCTATTTCTTTTTTATTTTTTTTCATTTTTATTAATTATTATTACTTATTACAATTTATTCACTTTGTATCTTGAATGTGGCCTTTTTCTCATCTCCTCCCAATCTGACCCTCCCTCCCTATTCTCCCCCTATGCCCCACCCCTAGTTCACTAATAGGGAAGGTCATTCTTCCCTTCTATCTGACCCTAGCTAATCAGGTCTCATCAAGACTGGCTACATTGTCTTCCTCTGTGGTCTGGCAAAGCTGTACCTCCCAATGGGAGGTGACCAGAGAGCATGCCACTCATTTCATGCTAGAGACAGCCTCTGTTCCCTTTACACATTTGGAGACTGAGTCTATGGGCTACATCTGAGCAGGGGTTTTAGGTCCTCTCCATGCATGACCCTTGGTGGTTGGAGTATGAGTCTCTGCAGGATCCCCAGGGCCTTTTTTTTTTTGTCTCTGTTGGTCTCCTTCTATAGCTTCTGTCCCCTCCATACTGTTTCTTGGTTAATAGCCTCCCACTTGGGCTTCCTGAGCAGGAGATTGGTCAGTAGCAGTAATTCAGTAACCTCAAATTTAAATTGTCCTCATATCCTCCATCTTATTTATTCTTGAAAAACAAATATATAGTTAATATGTATGTGTATTTATGTGTACAGTTTCTCAAATATGGATAAGATATCATTTAAGCTCTTGGAATATGAATTATTTGTATAGGGACAGTGCAGAGGTATTGATCTTGTGCAGTGTCCAGTGTAGATATCAAGAGCCATAGATGATCCCAAACCAAGGCTTAATTACAGGTGTCCTGTAGCCATTCTCATTAGATGCTCTTCTGAAACTTCTAACGCAATTTTCAGTGACCCTGCAAACTTCTACTCAGTGGTATGATGGATAACTAGTTCAATAGAAAAAGAAAAACAATACATAGCTAATTAATAATGAAAAACAAGTGGTACAGCCTGAGAATGAATGCTAAATTGTGCCATTTTCTCTCATGGTGTCGATATCTTAGAAGAAATTGTAAGTACATATGTTCAGTCTTTCCTGTGACTCCAGCATGCACAGATGAGGCATTGCCAGTGCTCTGAAGGTATGTGGGTACTTTGTATAGACTTTTCTTTCTTTTAGGTCTTGCTTTGCAGTGATTGAGTCATCAGTCTAGAAGCTTTGGAGGTCAGATGACTTGGAGCTGCAGTGTCAGTAATGGTGACCTAAGCTTATCACTTGACTGAAAGCTAAGTAGCTCTTGAAATATGGTGTGCTGGATGAGGTCTTTGGGTGTGGTTGATGTCCACTAGAAGCAAATAATGATGTGAAAGACAGAAACCTGGAGTTGTAGCCTTGGATGTTTGTTTTTACATAGAATTAATGTTAAAACAAAATATTTGGATAATTATGAACCTTTTCTATCCTAGACTTTAGTGTGCCCAAGTACTTTTACTGGTCACATTAGGTGTGGTAATGAGTTCTACAGAGCAGTGTCTACATTAGCTAGTGATCTTTTAATTCAACATAGATGAGGCTGAGAGTGCGTCTGGGGAACTTAGGCACAAGAGTTAACAAGAGTATTGGTTTCTTAAATTTCACAGAAAAACTTTGATCATCCTTTTTTTTTTCTTTGTTTTTTCTTTCTCATGGACTCACCTTGTTAGTAAAGAAAGAAAGTTTCCCCAGACATTTAAATGCATGAGAAGATCTGGATGCACTAGATAGAGTACACAGTGCTCTATCTGTGTGCATTTTTTTTCACTAAAATGTAGTTTGAAAATTGAGTGAGCATAGTTCCCCTGTCTTATGAACCTGTCCTAGGTAACATTTCTCAGACAACCCATTCAGCTTCCCTCAGTCTTCATTTAGTACACATTGAATAACAGCTTTATAAAGTCTCATGGCAATTCCAAGAAGCTTGAATGTCCACTCATTTATAAAAGAGCATGATTCAAATATGGATCTGCCCTTTGTGTAAGCCAGCCATAGAACAATGTTCTTACAGTTGTTACCTTTACTATCTGGGTCATAGTTTTAGAGTTTTTTCTGAGGTGAATAAAAGTTCATGATTTTAACATCTTTATACCAAAATCAACTTAGAACTGAATCGTGTGGCCCTTTCTCTTTCTTTTTTAAAAATTATTTGTTTTTATAAATTACGGTTTATTTACTTTGTATCCCAGCTATAATCCCCTTGCTCATCCCTCCCAATCCCAGTCTCCCTCTCTCATCTCCTCCCATGCCCCTCCCCAAGTCCACTGATAGGAGAGGTCCTTCTCCCCTTCCCTCTGACCCTTGCCTATCAGGTCTTATCAGGGTTGGCTGCATTGTCTTCCTCTGTGGCCTGGGAATGCTGCTCCCCCATAAGGGGGAGGTGATCAAAGAGCCAGCCCCTGTGTTCATGTCATGATCCCTTTCTCTTTCTATAATCTTCTAGTTCAAAACACTCACATCACTCAGTAGCCAGAAACCTCTTTCATCTGCAATTAAGCTCAGCGCATTCCAGTTTCAGTAAGCATCAATTTATTGCGATATCAATGACTTTGTGAATTTTAAGTTCAATTATAGTATTTCAAATAATATTGGGGGATAAGATGATGGCTCATCCCTTGGGCTTCTAAATTCTATAAATTTTGTGTTCTAAAACTTTTGCTTATTGGCTCATCCTGGCAACTATATATACATATAACCCACACATATATGCATGTATATCTGTATATATATAAACAATAATGCATTCATCAAATAAATGCATATCTTGACAAGGTTCTTTCCAATAACAGCATGCATTTATTTATTGCTATGTTTGCTATGAGGAATGGAGTATTGTTGGAGTATGAAATGTTTTACTTGATGAAAATTGAATTTAATGTTAATATCATGTATAACAATGAATTTTGCTCGGGTTTTTATCTTATTATGTTTATCACCTACCATTTGTTCTTGACTACTTGTTTGTTTTTATAATATGGCATTTCTGCCCCAAGCAACTGTGCAATTTCTTTATAGATACTGAATATCCTGGTTGAAACGTCTAGTGATTTCTGCTCCCCCAAACAAAAATGCCTTACTCATATTTAAAATTTCCCTCCAGCATATCACTCCACATGGTAGGCATCTAGCCACACACTTTCAAACTATAGTAACATTCTATCTGTGACCTTGAATTCTCAATTGATTGCATAATTATTTCAACTTAGCTTGTTCTTTTTTTTTTGTTACATTAATTAGATGCATTAGGTGGTAGAAACCTCTATATTTACCTGTCAAAAGCTGTTCCCGTTTCATTACTTAAATATGTGTTTAGGATGTTACATCAAATAATGTTTCCTCAGGCTATGATGCACAATGGAATGTATTTTTGAAAAGCTTATTTAAAAATCACATCATTGCTTCTAATTTATTGAATGCTTCTGGCTATATAAAACCTTTGGATGTTTGCTTCTAGTGAAATGAATGCAGTTGCTCTCAAAAATCTCTGAACTGGTTCATGGACTAGCCAGAATTTTTATATAATTTTGAGAATAGATCTTTTGTTGTATGCAATTAGACAAATTTTTAATTTGACACTGTTTATAGTAGAAAACATTATTTTATTTAGATTACATATAGATAGATTAAATGAAAATAGTACTTTGAATAAGCTTAAAAGTAGCCTCACCAGAGGCCTGGAGAGATGGCTCAGAGGTTAAGAGTTCTTTCTTTTCTTCCAAAGGTCCTGAGTTCAATTCCCAGCAGCCACATGGTGGCTTATAACCATCTACAATAAGATCTTGTGTCTTCTTCTGGCTCACATGCAGACAAAACATTGTATACATAATAAATACATCTCTTTTAAAATAATAGTCTGAGCAGATAGTATAGCTGGTTTATTTAAAATAGGAAGTGAGTATCATCTAAACAACATGTAGTTTAATTCAAGTAACATTCAAATACAAATTTAGTGTAGATTTTAGATTATAAGAAAGGTATTCTGGAGTGCTTAGCTGTAAAAGGTCCATCAATATGTATTGTCCCCACAATGCTCAAGGATCATCATAAAACTGGGGGGCAGAGAAATGGTAAGAACCAGAAGTAATGCAGAAGTGGTTATGAAAAAATGATTTGCTGAGATGACCATTGTACACATGGTCTTTCAGTAAGTATTCATTTATACACAAAACCTATGCAAGATCAGGCTCGTCAAAGTGCCAACAAGGACAGTAGAGGAACTCAGGAATTCCCACCTCTCTCCAAGAAGCTACTGACAGTTAGTGGCTGCTCAGTGAGGGAGAGTCAGTTTTCTTTAGTGATGCAGCTCCTGGAAGGAAACTTGTGCTCAGGTAAAAGATGCTTTACCCATGCACATACAGTTGGCACTGAATGTACTCAATAGTAGAAACAAACAAAAAAGTTCAAAAACACAAAGTACACACAGTTGAGATAGAAAAGTGATTTTGGAGAAATAGGAAAGAAGTTGGAAGAGAGGGGAAGGGGTGCTGTGTTTGATCAAAACACCATTTTATGCATGTATGAAATTCTCTATAAAAAAGGTGGTAAGAGACTGAATCAACAGGCATATTTTCATTGCTATTTCTCAACATTCTTGATAACTGATCATTTTAAAATATAATGAATAGCAACAATAATCTGACGGTAATTTTTTTTATTTCCCTACTTTTTAAAGTTAACCTTTAAATTCAAATTAACACTCACAATATTTTCTAGGTCATGTGAGCATTTATGCATACTAAGGAAAAGAGTTTTGTGTCATATAGAGAAGTCTGAGGTTAAACAAGACTAATCTCTGTCTGCCTAAGTCAGTTTTAAGCAGTGTCCTTTAGGAGGTACATACAGTGTTCTATTTTCTGTATATGTATTCTGCTCCTGATTACATCAGAGTCTTTCTACATTCCAAGAGCTAAGGAACTATCAGATTCTTTCTATGTTCAAGATCCTTATGAGCACTGGGGAGAAGTCATGGGCGATGCAGAAGTATATGCATGTATGATCTCAGGTACGAAAGTTATGAGTTATGAGAGAAACCCTGTGTTGTTCTGACATCTGATTCATTGCTAAGTGCTAGAACAGACTTCTATCTGTTCGCCTCATATGCAGTTAGTTTTATGCTTCCTGTATTGGAACACAAAGAATGGTTTGTGATCTATTGATACTTTTGCTTGCTTGTGTGAGATGTCTTGGAGGAAAAAAAAAAAACAACAAAAACAAATAAGAAGTGAGAGTCAAGAATTCTTCTCTATGATTTTGTAAACTAGTTACTCAGTGTCCTTTTGTTTGACTATAACACTATAAAAGTTTGTCTTAAATTCTGAAGAGAAAAAAGGAGTATGCGGGTCTGGCCTCAAACTAAGAAACATGAGGCTGTAACGCTTGTACTGGTATGGCACCCTGCTCCAGACATTACAGGGCAATGCGATGCAAGGGGTATGGCACAAGTCTTTGAGCTACCTAAGGAATCATTGAAAGAATTCAATGAGCTTATATTTACTTAAGCTTCCAAGTTCTGTAGTACATTCAACTATGTTATTTATAAGATTTTTCTAACGACTAGAGGATAAGGTTACACAGTTTCAGATTTTCATTTGTCATTCTGAAACTCTATCAGAGATGAGAAGGGCTGAGATGAGAGTTCAAAAGCATATTTCTTTTTACTTTTTCCTGTGAACACAACGCCAGAATGTTTATATATACAATAAAAATGCTTATGGCTTTAAAAATATTGTAAGTCTATAACCATTTAAAAAGTAAATTTTCTCCTTGCTAGTTTTCTTTGGCATTCATACACAGAACTAAAGATTTTTGTTGCTCAGCTTTTAGGGTCAAATAAAATGTATTTACTACATTTGTGCACCATGACCAACATATATTATCCGTGTTCAGATAATTAGGAAGAAGATTAATTTTTTCTCTATTTTTATAATAGAAAATGTAGAAGAGAAAGCTTTGGACAAGTACTAATAAACCTTGAACATTTGAGCAAAGATTGGCGTTTGCCAAGAGCAGTGTACAGATTTAATGTGTGTTCTTTCAAATTTCAAACACACTTCTAAACAACTATTGCAAGCACAAACATATCCCTTTGTTGAGATTCTCATCATCTTTTGCACAGGAGACGTGACAGAGGTATGCATTTGTTTGCATGTATGGATGCATAGAAGTACTTATGCTCTTTCAGGCATGAAAACACAGAGGTCAATATGAAGTCTCTTTCTTGATTGCTCTCCACCTCATATGTGGAGTCATAATAGTAACTATAAACTATTTCATTGGGTAAACGTAAACAGTTATTACATTCATTTAGACTAAAACTTTGAACAAGATCCCAGTGTATGAGGGCTTATTTAGTACTGGATTCCATTTTCAATCTTTAAGAAATCTGACAAGAAACTTCCTACACACATGGAAGGTCACAGTTTGAATAGCATTTGCATCCATGAAGGGAGTGAGTGAGGAAGAACTGGATAGAAGGAATTTAATTAGAATATTTCTTTAGCTGTATGTTTTCACCAGTAAGGTAGCTAATAGAAGCAATAAATTTTGTTCCAAATGCTCCAAATGTTTCCTCTTATTAGAGTGAACCAATAATTTTGAAACTCCCTGTATGCCAAAATCTATTAGCATAAGTTCAACATTTTAAAAACTCACCTGCATAAATCTGTCACTTACATTGCTTTGTTTAGGAAAAATGTTTCCAATTATTTCATCTTTGGAAACTGGGATAAATGTTACCTGTTTAGAAGTATCAGCGAGATGGGTAGTAGATATTCACCCCCTTTTCTGACCCATATCAATGAGCAAGTGTCAATAAGTACCTTCTTTATCAGAATACACATAAATCTCATCCACAGAAATTCACACTTTTTTTACACAGTCAGGAAAAGAACAACCACTGTACCTGCTGTAGGGCTTAGGAGACTTTAGAAATCCCACTAAATAGAACATTTTCCTGTTTCATAGACTTTGGCCAGTAAAAGCTTTACAATAAATCCCACCAGCCCTAGCATTATAGGTGTTCAGTGGATATATAGAAAGGAAAGGATTATGTTATTTTCTTCTTTGATTTAAATAATTTCAATTTCATATAATTAACTCATCTCAAGTCATGTTTTAAGGTGAGTTATGTTAACATACACACAGAGTAGTGAGTAACGGACATCTCACATCTTTCTTTACTTTGTTACAACTCATTTATAACTGAAGCAAATAATATTGGATGAAAAGGTATATAATATAAATAAGCTCACTTCACTTGTAATTTTTTTTTTTTTAATTTCAGGGAGAGGTGATCAGAAAGCCAGCCACTGAGTTCATGTCACAGACAGTCCCTGTTCCCCTTACTAGGAAACCAACTTGGATACTGAGCTGCCATGGGCTACCTCTGTTCATGGGTTCTAGGTTTTACTTTTTATAAATTACAGTTTATTTACTTTGTATCCCAACTTTAGTCCCCTCCTTCATCCCCTCAACACCCCACCTTTTCTCGCTCTTCTCTTCCCATACCCCTCCTCCACTGACATGAACTCAGTGGCTGGCTCTTTGATGACGTCCTCCTGAGTGGGGAACAGCCTTACCAGGCCACAGAGGAAGACAATGCAGCCAGTTCTGATGAGACCTGATAAGCTCCCTCATCCAAGATAATCCCTGAGCTTTAAGTATAGGGCTTAGGTTATAAATATATCTCAAGGGCCAAGGAATACAGGGTAAGTTCTCCTCATTTTTAACAGTTGAGACTTTCTAGAGGCCTCCATCTGTTAAATAAAGAAGCTTCTTTGAGAAGAAGTGAGAGTTACAGTTATCTATGTATGTAAAGATAAGTAATTAGGATATAGTTTTAAAAAGTATACTGATTTAGGTAAGTGTCAGAAATAGATACCCCACTAGAACCCTTGGTCAACTAGCCATGGGTAATTGGGTAAGTTTACACATCAGGAATTATTTCCTTACTGTGAATGGGCCTTATGTCAAACTAGACAACTTTTAGTTACTGAAGGACATATGTGCCACTGTTGCACTTTTCAGGAAATCTTGAAATCTTGAATTGTACTTCAAAAACATTCCAATTCAGGAGCACTCTTCATTGGTTTGTTCCCTGGTCACTTTTTCCCATCCCATTTATCATCTGTCTGTCTGTCTATCTATCTATCAATCATTCTATCTATCTATCTATCTATCTATCTATCTATCTATCTATCTATCTATTCATCTATCTATTTATCTATCTATTACAATTTATTCACTTTGTACCCTGGCTGTTGCACCTCCCTTGTCTCCTGCAATTCCCCTCTCCCTCCCTCTTCTCCCCCTATGCCCCTTCCTTTGTCTACTGATGGGGAACAACCTCCTCCCCTTCTAGCTGATGCTAGCCTATCAGGTCTTATCAGGGCTGCATCATCTTCTCCTGTGGCCTGGCGAGTCTCCAACCCCCATGGGGAGGTGATCAAAGAGCCAGCTACTGTGTTTATTTCAGAGACAGTCCCTGTGATCCTTACTAGAGAACCCACTTGGAAACTGAGCATCCAATGGCTTCCTCTGAACAGAGGGTCATGGTCCTCCTCTAGAGTATCAGTCTCTGCAGGCCCCCCTGAACACAGGTATTTTGGCTATGTTGATATCTTATGAAACTCCTGTCCCCTCCAGGTCTTTCTATGTCCCTCTTCTACCATAAGGTTTCCTGCACTCTGCCCAGAGTTAGGCTATGAGTATCAGTATTTCCTTCAATACCCAGGTTGGTAGAGTCTTACAGAGGCCCTATGTTGGAGGCTCTTGTCCTGTTCCTTGTCTTTTCCTACTTCCGGTGTCTATCCTGTTTATTCTTCTGAGCGAGGTTTCAGACTCTTCCTAGGGTCCTCCTTGTTGTTGAACTTCTTTAGGACTATAGATTTTAGTATGTTTATCCTATATCATATGGTTAATATCCACTTACAAGTGAGTACAATATTTGTCTTTCTGCTTCTGGGTTACCTCACTTAGGACGATCTTTTCTTGTTCCCTCCATTTGCCTGAAAATTACATGATTTCCTTGTTTTGTTTTTTTTAATACATAATACATTTTTCAAATTTATTTTATTAATTACACTTTATTCACTTTGCATCCCCCCATAAGCCCCTCCCTCCTCCCCTCTCAACCCCGCCCTCCCTGCCCCTTCCCAAGTCCACTGATAGGGGAGGACCACCTCTCCTTCCTTCTGATCTTAGTCTATCAGATCTCATCAGGAGTGGCTGCATTGTCATCTTCTGTGGCCTGGTAAGGCTGATCCCCCATCAGGGGGAGGTGATCAAAGAGCAGGCCAATCAGATTATGTCAGAGGCAGTCCCTCTTCCCATTACTATGTAACCCACTTGGACACTAAACTGCCATGGGCTACATCTGTGCAGGGGTTCTAGGTTATCTCCATGCCTGATACTTGGTTGGAGTATGAGTCTCTGGGAAGACCCCTGTGTTCAAATTTCTGGTTCTGTTGCTCTCCTTGTAGAGTTCCTGTCCTCTCCAGATCTTATTTCCCACTTCTTACATAAGATTCCATGCACACTGCCCAACAGTTGGCCATAAGTCTCAGTGTCTGCTTTGATAGTCTGCAGGGCAGAGCCTTTCAGAGGCCCTGTGTGGAAGGTTCCTAGCTTGTTTCCTGTTTTCTTTTTCTGATCTCCTTCCTCTTTGCCTTTCGGGATGTGGATTGAGCATTTTAGTCAGGGTCCTCTCTCTTCATTAGTTTCTTTAGATGTACAGATTTTAATAGGTTTATCCTATATTACATGTCTATATTGGTGAGTATATACCATGTGTGTCTTTCTGTTTCTGGGAAAGCTCACTCAGTATGATTCTTTCCAGGTCCCACCATTTACTTGCAAATTCCATGATTTCTTTATTTTTCATTGCTGAGTAATATTCCAGCCATACCTATCCTAGGCATATATACAAAAGAGGCTCAAGTACACAATAAGGACATTTGCTCAACCATGTTTGTAGCAGCTTTATTTTTAATAGCCAGAAGCTGGAAACAGATGCCCCTCAACTGAAGAATGGATACAAAAATTGTGGTACATCTACAAAATGGAATATTACTCAGCAACGAAAAATAAGGAATTCATGACATTTGCAAGATTTCCTTGTTTTTAATTGCTAAGTAGTATCCCACAGAAAATAAAAATAGAAGGAACATTACGAATCTCATTCCATGAGGCCACAGTCACCTTGATATCTAAACTGCACAAAGGCCCAGCAAAGAAAGAGAACTTCAGACCAGTATTGCTTATGCTGATGTAAAGATATTCTATAAAATACTCGCAAACTGAAACCAAGCACATTAAAGATGTCATCCACCCCAACCAAGTAGGCTTCATCCCAGGCATGCAGGGGTGGTTCAGTATATGAAAATTCATCAATGGAATCCATCATATAAAGAAACTGAAAAAAAAAAGAAAACAAACAAACAAACAAACAAAAAACACATGATCATCTCTTTAGATACCCAAATAAGCATTTGACAAAACTCAACACCCATTCATGTTTAAATCAGAAATACAAAGCATATACTTAAACACAGTAAGAGCAATATAAAGCAGGCTTACAGCAAGCACCAAACTAAATGGAGAGAAACTTAAATCAATCCCACTGAAATTAGGGACAAGGCAAGACTGCTTACTCTCTCCTTTCTCTTCAACACAGTTTTTGAAGTCGTGGCTAGAGAAATAAGACAACTAAAGGATATCAAAGAAATAAAAATTGGAAAGGAAGAAGTCAAAATATTGCTAATTGCAGATATATGATAGTATATATTAGTGATTCCAAAAATTCTACCAGAGAACTCCTTCAGCTAATAAACACCTTCAGGCAAATGGCTGGATACAAAATTAAACTAAAAAAAAAAAATCTGAAACCCTCCCGTACACACACACACACACACACACACACACACACAAAGAAGCTGAGAAAGAAATTAAGGACACCCTTTACAATAGCCACTAATAACATATAGTACTTCAGTGTGAATGTAGCCAAACTAGTGAAAGACCTGTATGAAAAATTGAATTTTAAGTCTCTGAAGAAAGAATTTGAAGAAGAAATCAGAAGATGGAAAGGTCTCTCATGCTCATGCATCAGTAGGATCAACAGTGAAAATGGCCATCCTACTTAAAACAACCTACAAATTCAATGCAATTCCCATCAAATACCAATAAAATTCTTTAAAGACCTTGAGAGAACAATTCTCAATTTCATATGAAAAAAAAACAGAATAGTTAAAACAATCATGTAAAATAAAATATCCTCTGATTTCAAGCTGTAGTAAAGATCAACAATAGGAAAAAAAACTGCATAGTACTGGATAGAAACAGACTGGTGATCAATGGAATTAAATTGAGGACTCTGAAAAAAAAAACCCACATAACCACGGAAACTTAATTTTTGACAAAGAAGCCCAAACCATGCAACGGAAAAAAGAGCATATTCAACAAATGGTGTTGGTTTAACTGGATGTCTACATGTAGAAAAATGCAAATAGACCCATATTTATCACCCTGCACAAAACTAAAGTCCAAGTGTATCAAAGACCTCAACATAAAACCAGACACACTAAATCTGTTAGAAGAATAAGTGGGGAAGAGCCTTGACCTCATTGGCACAGGAGACAACTTCCTGAACAGAACACCAACAGCACAGGCTCTAAGCTCAACAATCAATAAATGGGACCTCATGGAACTGAAAAGCTTCTGTATCTGTAAAGCAAAGGACACTGTCGTCAAAATGATACCAGCCTACAGACTGGGAAAGGATCTTCACCAACCCTTGTGTCTTGTGTAGCTCCTTTCAGTACCATAAGATTTGCTCCTCAGGGAGGCTTCCAGATCAGCTCCAGCTCAGTTCCTCCAAGCCCTGTGTCTGAAATGTGTGATGCTCAGCAAGAATGCCTTACCTTCAAATCCGTGGTGGTTCTTGAGTTTATACTTATAGCCATGTATTATAATCTTAGAACATCCTTACTTGACATAAGCATTTTTGCCATGAGTGATGTTTCTATCAGAATGTGTGTCTTCACATTTATTCAACCATTTTTTTGTTTGGTTCTTTATTATTATTCATATCTCTCCTTCCCATTCATCATCTACAACCAGAAAATTATAGTAGATCATTTGCATGACTGTGGCCTACAAATATTCTAACTCCCTCTCTTTCTGCTCCATTTCTTTTTGAAGCAGTATCTACCCCAGTCAATGATAGGTTAGCTGGGATGAAGGCCAGAGGTAAAATTATAGTTATTAGATATGTTTATTCTTTCAATTACCTCATTTTCTGAATCTTTATATATGAGCATATAATATGGAGGAACTAAATAAATCAGAAAAATGAAAAGGGACTTGGAAATTGTGAGAAGGTGCTTTAAAGAGGGAAATAGTAGTGCTCATGTGCTTTATGGGAATAGAAGTAAAGGACTTAAGATTTTAACTGTGACTGAGTTCATGCCAGAGAAAGCCCCTGCTCCCTGTGACAGGCTCTCTGATCACCTCTGTCTGGGAGTTGCAGCCTTGCCAGGCCACAGAGGAAAACAATGAAACCAGTACTGATGAGACCTGATAGGCTAGGGTCAAACAGGAGGGGAGGAAGACCTCCCCAATCACTGGACTTGGGGAGGGGCATAGGTGGAGAAGAGGGAGGGAGGGGGGGAGGGTAGAATTGGGAGGAGACAAGGGAGAGGGACCCAGATGGGATACAAATTGAATAAATTATAATAAATGATAATAATAAAAACAGATTTTAACTGTGCATTAGAGAGAAGAACGAGACTTGACAGAAGAATAAGATCTTCAATAAGATCTTATTCAATAAGAATAAGATCTTCAAAAATGCCAGAGCAATTGCATTAATCTATATTTTTTCAAAATTACATGTATATCTATGTGCATGTATATAGATACATATTTATTAGTATGTATATTACATATACATGAATTTATGCCATTTTCAAAAATAGTACTTAAACAAAGACAATAGATTATCTAACAAAAACCCATGTACCAGAAAGCAGGGGAAACATCCTTCAGAATATAGCTCATCAGAAGAGTCCAAGAAATTATCTGCATAAGATGGCATCCAGAAACTGACAGCAAGACATTACTGAGGAAGACAAAATTTGAGGAATTATTCTGAATATGGAAACTTTCTTAGGACTATATCTTATTGCACTCAAAGGAGCTATAGAAGCTTCAGCTGGACACAACCACTTAATAGTCCTGAGCTATAATGACTTTGAACAACAATGACCACAAGGCAAGATATCCTTTATGGTGTAATAGCGACACTTATATCCTTGGGTAATCAACTGTTATTTAATTTACTTAAGACCAGTTAGTAGTAGGTAACTAATTGCAGTACTTAAACCTAGACAACTATCCAGACGTTGTGGACCATGTTCTGTTAAGGAGAACCTATTTCTGATACATTTTTAAACAAGTATAATTTCTTTTTTTAAAAAACTTTTTTATTTTAATTTTTTTATTAATTACACTTTATTTACTTTGTATCCCCCCATATAATTTCTTACTGCATTATAATGGTTTACTCTTATAGACAGCTGAGCCTGCCTTCTCATCAAAGTGTTTTCTTTTTATTGAGAATACTACAAAAAGTCACAACTAGTCAAAACGCAGAGATCCATGAAGACTGGGTTCTCAACTCCAATTCATACATCAGCAAGTCAGCCTCTACAGTTAAAGGTCAGGAGAATATCATGGAAAAGATGCCTAGTCACATTTTAAGAGCCAGAAGAACAGGAAGTGTGTTGTTATGTTATGAAGTTACACTCATGAATTCTAACCAATATGGATGTTTATATAAAGTATAAACAATTCTAACACCAGCTGACATACAAATATGGATGGGATAATTTTTTATACACTATATGTAAAACTATAGGCAATTATTGGCTGCTGAGTGAAGATTAATCATTCTCCAAAGACAATTTGCTTCATAAGCTATTAAAGGCCAAGCAATCATCTCTAAGCACATATACAGATAGCAATTCTAAGAGGACTCAACAGATTCCGTATGCATATATGTGTGTGTGCAATAATAATTAAGGAATATGATAACTTGAGTCAATTTGAGTTGAAGTGGAGGAAGAATTGAGAGGATAGAGCATGTGGGGGAAATGACATGAAAGCAATACTCACACATGAAGTTTTTAAAAATTAGTAAATAAATTAACATAAAGAAATCAAATGACTATTTAACAGAGCCATTAGATGCTCATAATGAATATTGGCAGACAATAACCCATAGTGAATATTTACTGAACATGTCACTTAAAATTGTAGCATATGGGTTGGAGAGATGGCTTAGGCCTAGGAATGCTGACTGCTTTCCAGAGGCTCTAGGTTCCATTCTCATCATACATGTAGGAGCAGTCCTGCTAGGCCACAGAGGAGGGCTTTGCAGCCAGTCCTGAAGATACCTGATAAAACAGGATCAGGTGAATGGGGAGGAGGTCCCCCCCATCAGTGGACTTGGAAAGGGGCAGGGTGGAGATGAGGGAGGGAAGGAGGGACTGGGAGGGAATGAGGGATCGGGACACGGCTGGATACAGAGTTAATAAAATGTAACTGATAAAAAAACAAAAAAAAAAAACAAAAATAAAATAAAATAAAAATGTTATTGAAAAAAAAAAAACAAATTCTGTGACACTAATTCCAGTAAATAGGATGACACCTTGCCCTTGTCTGACCTCTATGAGAAATAGACTTGCATGTTGTGCAGATACATTAATTCAGACAAAACACCCATGCACATAAAAATTTAAATACTATCAAATGGTTATGTTAAAACTTGCCATAGCTGATTAAAAGAAATTGGGGGAGTTTTGCTTTAAGCAATAAACTGTAAGTTTCTTTACTGTTTGTTAATATGGCAGCACAAAAACCATATGAGGAAATGGGTATGTTTGCTGAAAAAAAATAGTATTATATGAATTGCATTAGTGTGTTCTCATTATTATAATGAAATACCTCAGAAAAGTGACTATATAAAGAACAAATATTTATGAAACTAACAAATACAGAAATTACATTCCAAAGTTCTGATAGTCACTGATGGCTACAAGAACATATATGTTTTGTGTGATGGTCCCTACCTTTGTATCTCTCTCTGTCTCTTTGACTCCCTCTCTCTCTTTATATATATGTATATTTAGAATCAAGCTATTACTCCATTAATGATAGTATTTATATTTATAAAAACACTTAAGGAACAATAAAGACAAAATATTAAATATCACTTAAATTATAATTTATATTAGTACAGTGACTTGTTGCAATATGTTTAAGCTTCAATCAGTTTACAGGAATTAAGTTTCTATAGTATCGATCTGGAGAAATAATTTTGTCTAAATTACAACACATAATTTTGTTTCTGTTTTTCGGGATGTAAAATTTTGACATAAGAGCTGCTTTAATTCTTTTCTAAACATGTAATTTTGAAAACATAAAGATCTTATTTTCCATAATTATGCTTAGTACAGAAAAGAAAACAAAAATAAAAGGAACTGTGTGTCTTAAAATGGAAAGGTGATATTGGTAAAACAGTTTTCTTTGTCCTCTCTAAATCATGAGGTGCATGCTATGCCATAAACATGTTACAAAATTCTTAATTGTAGACAAGTAAAGAATAAGGAGTATTCCTAAATTTATGTACTAACTGAAAATTTTGGATTGGCCCCAGAGATTCCTATATGCATTTGTGTGAGCTGGGATATGCTAGTATTATGTGAAAAACATGAAATGGCATGAGGATAGCATTCTAGCACACTGCTCATGTTACTATTGACCATCAGAGTGGCACCTGTCATCTGGGGTTTTGCTCAACTTTGATTGTTAAAAATTTCTAATGAAATAAGGAAAGTAAAAAAATTTTGTTTGTTAAGCTTTAAAAATATTGACTTTGAAAAAAATATTTGTACCAAAATTTCAAACAATAATTATAGCTAAGGTAATTTCTTATTTTAATAGATGAAAAAATATTTAAATTACTATTTCAGTGGACTAGGGGAGAGGCACAGGGGGAAAAAAATGAAGGTGAGTGGGAATGGGAGGAGACAAGGGAGGGGACCCCAGCTGGGACACAAAGTGAATAAACTGTAATAAATAAAAATAGTTAATAAAAAAGAGAAAAAAATACACATGGGAAATTGCAAATAATATTTTAAATTTAATTAATATTTATGATAAAAGATGAATATTTGAAATTTATAATAAACAGAAATGAACACATATATTATTTTATTATGTAAATTTAATAATAAAATACCATGGACATTTGCTCAACCATGTTCATAGCATCTCTATTCATAATTGCCAGAAGTCAGAAACAGTCTAGATAGTCCTTAGGGGAGGAATGGATACAGAAATTGTGTAACATTTACAAATGGAATACTACTCAGCAATTAAAAACAAAGAAATTACGAAATTTGCAGGCAAATGGTAGGGACTAGAAAAGATCATCATGAATGAGGTAACCCAGAAGCAGAAAGGCACACATGATATATACTCATTCATAAGTAGATATCAGCCATATTAATATAGGATAAATATACAAAAATCTATACTCCTAAAGAGGCTAAGCAACAAGGAGGACCCTATGGAAGATGCTCAATCCTCATTCAGAAAGACAAATGCAATAGACACCAGAAGCTGGAGAAGGCTGTGAACAGGACAGAAGCCTACCACAGAGGGCCTCTGAAAGACTTTATTGATTGAGGTATAGAAACAGGCTGATATAGTAGCCAGACTTTCGGCAGAGTGCAGGGAATCATATGAAAGAAGGGGGAGATAGAAAGACTTGGAGGGTACAGGAGCTCCAAAAGAAGAACAACAGAGCCAAACAAAACCTAACAAAATAAAACAAACAAACAAAAACCAAACCAAGCCAAACCAAAAGAAAACAAAACAAGAACCTGAGCCCTTGGGGCCCTGAAGAAAATGATACTCCAACCAAGGACAATGCATGAACAAACTCTGGTTCAGATATATCTATAGACCCAGTGTCCAAGTGAGTACCCTAGGAAGGGGAGCAGGGAATTTCTCTAGCATGAACTCAGTGACAGGATCTCTGATTACCTCTCCCTGGGGGATGCAGCCTTGCCAGGCCACAGAGGAAGACAATGCAACCAGTCCTGATGAGAACTTATAAGCTAGGGTCAAATAGAAGTAGAGGAGGCCCTCCCCTATCAGAGAAAAGAGGGAGGGGCATAGGAGGAGAAGAAGGAAGTGGTTGGGATTGAGAGGAGACAGGGAGTGGGACATACCAGGATACAAATTGTAATAAATGATAATATTTTAAAAAGGAAAAAAGAATGATTCAAATATAAATTTTAACTAAATGGATTTGTAACTTATATGTTAGGTAAGTTTATGATCAATGTTAATTTTTAAGTTTAAGTAATTGATTATCCACATAGTTGAGCAAATGTACTTGTATGGTAGAGAATCTTTTCAGATATATGCCCTGGAGGGTATTGCTGGGTCCTGAGGTAGTACTATTTTTAATTGTTTGAGAAAGCCTCAGATGAATTTTTAAAGTGGTTGTACAAGTTTACATTCCCACTAGCAATGGGGGAAGCTGAACATTTCTTTAAGTGTTTTTCTGCCATTTGATATTCCTCTGTTGAGAATTTTCTGTTTAGCTCTATACCCCAGTTTTTCTTTTCTTTCTTTCTTTATTTACTTATTTTTGATTATTACAATTTGTTCATTTTGTATCACAGCAGTAGCCCCTTCCCTCATCCTTTTCCTATCCTACCCTTTGTTTCTTATCTCCTCCCATGCCCTTCTCCAAGTCCACTGATAAGGGAGGTCCTATTTCCCCTTAAACTGATCCTAGACTGTCTATCAGGTCTCATCAGTAGTGGCTACATTGTCTTCCTCTCTGGCCTGGTAAGACTGCTCCCCCTCAGGGAGAGTTGATCAAAGAGCCAGCCACTGAGATCATGTCAGAGACAGTACCTGTTCCCCCTACTAGGACACCCACTTGGAGACTGATTGCCATGGGTAATATCTGAGCAAGAGGTCTAGGTTATTTCCATGCATGGTCCTTGATTGGAGTTTCAGTCTTTGAAAAGACCCCCGTTCCCAGATTTTTCTGTTCTGTTGCTCTCCTTGTGGAGGTCCTGTTAAAAAAATAATTTTTTGATGGGTTTGTTTGTTTTACTTTTTATTATGTATACAATGTTCTGTCTACATGTCCAGCTACACACCAGGAGAGGGCAGATGGTTGAGAGCCACAATGTGGTTGCTGGGAATTGAACTCAGGACCTCTAGAGGAGCAGCCAGTGCACTTAACCTCTGAGCCATCTCTCCAGCCCCAAATAATAATAATAATAATAATAATAATAATAATAATAATTTTAATTTTATTAAAAAAATAAAATTTATTTGCAAACTTGTAGATTTTTATGCCAGCTGAAATAAAACACAAAAATATTTCATTGGGTCTACCCCATGTAGCAGCTAAGAAAACCTTATCTTTTAAATAGTAATCGATAGGCTGATCAGAATAATCAGGACAGGGAAAAACTGGAGAGATGGGAAAACAGATGGATATTTGATTATAGCTTTATTAGCATAAGAAGATCTGTTCTGCTATGTCACTGTAAAATGAATATACCTTGTATTTCAAAAAGTTTAAACAGGACTGGGAAGATGGCTCAGAGATTAAGGACCTGTGTTCAAACCTTCAGCAGTGATGGAAAATTGGACATAGTGATGCACACTTGATTTTTTTAAGCTGATTATCTTTATTTTTTAAGCATCTTTTGATTTTTGTATTTTTCTTTTCTTCCAGGTCTTTCTATCTCCCCTTTCTTTCATAAGATTCCCTGTCCTCTGCCCAAAGTTTGGCTAAGAGTCTCAGCATCTGCTTTGATACCCTGCTGGGTAGAGTCTTTCAAAGGCCCTCTGTGGTAGACTCCTGTCTTGTTTCCTGTTTTCTCCAGCTTCTGATGTCTTCCCATTTGTTTTCTGAGTGAGGACTGAGCAGCTTCACTAGGGTCCTCCTTCCTTTTAGCTTCTTTAGGAGTATAGATGCTAGTATGTTTATCCCATATTATATCCCATTTTTTAATTGGATTACTTGGGTTGTTGGTGTTAAACTTACTCAGTTCTTTATTGATTCTGGATATTAGCACTGTGTCAGATGTAGGGTCAGTAAAGATCAGTGTCCTTTGCTTTACAGAAGCTTTTCAGTTTCGTGAGGTCCCATTTATTTATGTTTTTAATCTTTTTTTTAAGATTTATTTATTCATTATGTGTACAATATTCTGTCTGCATGTACACCAAGAGCATCAGATCTCATTATAGATGGTTGTGAGCCTCCATGTGGTTGCTGAGAATTGAACTTAGGACCTCTGGAAGAGAAGGCAGTGCTCTTAACCACTGAGCCACCTCTCCAGCCCAAGGTCCCATTTATTGATTGTTGAGCTTAGAGCCTGTGTTGTTGGTGTTCTGTTCAGGACACCTGTGTGTGACCTGTGCCAATGAAGTCAAGACTCTTCCCCACTTTTTCTTCTAACTGATTTAGTATGTCTGGTTTTATGTTGAGGTCTTTGATCCACTTGGACTTTAGTTTTGTGCAGGGTGATAATTATGGGTCTATTTTTATTTTCATACATGTAGACTTCCGATTAGACTAGCACTATTTGTTGAAGATGCTATCTTATTTTGTATATTACTTTTTAGAAGGACTTGGTTGATAAAATGAGTTTACATAAGGTTGAAAATACTCAACAACCAATTGTTTTGAAAGTTATTTTGGACAAAGTTAACGGTAAGAAGCTTCTGCTTTTTTAAAGTTTTCTGAACATTTTATGGGGCTTGATTATGGAAGAGAAATTTGAGTAGAGATTTCTTGGTATTCTTTTCTCTCTTTCTGTATCAGTATGAAACCACAGCTGTTCACTTAATTTAATCCTGATATTTGATATGATGATAAAAATATTTTGATATGGATTCATTTAAAAATACTAGGCAATAAATATGCCATATCAGTTTAATGAAAAAAATGTTAATAAAAGATTTAATTTTCCCTGCTCCTCTTACTAAGGACCTCACTTGGATACTGAGTCTATGGGATGAACTCAGTGACAGGCTCTCTGATCACCTCCCTTCATGGAGTGCAGCTTTGCCAGGCCACAGAGGAAGATGATGCAACCAGGCCTGACTAGACCTGGTAGGCTAGGATCAGATGGAAGGGGAGGAAGACAGCTCTGATTAATGGACAAGGGGAGGGGCTTAAGGGGAGAAGACAGAGGGAGGATGGGATTGTGATGAGACAAGGGAGGGGGCCACAGCCGTGATTTAAATAGAATAAATTGTAATAAATGATAATAACAAAAAGAATTTCTATTTAAGAAAAAAAATAGTCTGTCAATCCAATTATCTGCATTGTTTATGTATAATGTGATCATGAAAAGATGTTTACAGAACCACATAAAAGCTGTTTTAGTACTTAATTTATATATTTTTTGTATTTATAATATATATTTTAAAACCATACACATAATAAAATAAAATGTAAATAAAAACTGTGTAATATATTAAAATATTTAAAATATTTGATATTAATGGCTTCTGTGAAAAGAAAAATGTTTAAGAATTAATGATTTCTGGGTACAGACACACTACCGTTGCGCTATGAAGCCAAGACTTAATGACTTCTACAAATGAATACATAAATATCATTCAAAGTAGGAAACAATTCAATTTGGAATTTCTTTCTATCAAGTGAACACATTATTCTGCTCATAAGCCTTCAAATTTCCTTTAGGAATATATTAATGCTTTGAATTTAATATTCCTGAATCACTTTGATAGAGTTATTTATTTTAAAAACTTCTTACATTGATATAAAACATCTTATTACATTCAATCATAAATGACAACATTAGCTTTGAAAAAATACACACCATTACTGATAATTTAACATTTGAATATTACATGTAATTATTTTCTATTTCTGCAAAAATCATCTGTTTTCAACAACTTTCACCTTTCTTTTTTCTTGATGTTCCTTTTATCAGTCTCAACTCAAGTTTGAAATTATCCTTTTATCAATCTCAGAGCTCAAGGTTGAAATTATATCATGAAAAACATTATTTATTTTTAAATTATCTTTATTTGCCTAGAATACTCATCACTTATTCCAAGAATTTGATGTCCACATTTATAAATGATAACAAAGAAATATGACAAATGCACTTGAGAAATTTTCTGGCTACAAGTAAATAGAAGGAAATATAAACACTATTTCTCTTTCTATCAACTGTAGCATTAGAGAATACTTTTGACTGATTTAAAAAGAGCATCAGCCTTTACAGAGTTACAGTGTAACACATGTGTTATACATAATTCTAATAGGCTATGTTTGCTTAGGGCTCAAATAACTATTTGCAAACACAATTTTTATTCTCATAGTGGCCTTCTGGCCAAAAAAAAAAAAAAGGCAATAAAATGTTTGTTATTTTGAGATACCTATGACCTGTGAACTTCAGTGAATAAAGAAACCACAAACACACATACTTACACATAGGTATGTATGTACATGCACAAACACAAGCACATACACACATGCACATATATGCATGCACATATGTGTATACAACATACAAACACATGGATAGTAGTTACCCATAGTAACACTGATTCCATTATTATTGTATCTGAATAACATTTGTTGGCAAAAGGATGGAACTAGGAAAGATCATCCTGAGTGAGGTATCTCAGAGGCAGAAAGACACACATGGTATATACTAACTTATAAGTGGATATTAGCCATATAATATAGGATAAACATACTAAAATTTAAAGTCCTAACGAAGCTAAACAACAAGTGAGACTCTAAGGAAGATGCTTAATTCTCATTTAGAAAGGAAAACAAAACAAAACAAAACAAAAACAAACAAACAAACAAACAAACTAAAAAACAAAAGGATACCACTGGAAGTGGTATAAGAGAGGGAACAGGGCTAGAGCCTACCACAGATGTTCTCTAAAGACTCCACCCAGAAGATCATTGAAGCAGATTCAAAAACCCACAGCCAAACTTTAGACAGAGCACAGAGAGTCTTACGGAAGAAGGAGGATATAAAAGAACAGGAAACAGGAGTCACACAAAAAGACCAACAAAGCCAGAGCCAAAAACAAAAAACAAACAAACAAAAAATATCTGGGCCCAGGGGGAACTGCAAAGACTTACGCATCAACCAAAGGCTATGCAGAGAGAGGACCTAGACCCCCTGCTCAGATGTAGCCCATAGAGAGCTCAGTCTCCATGTGGGTTTCCTAGTAAGAGGAGCAGGGGCTGTCTCTGACATGAACTCAATTGTCTTCCACTTGATCACGTGTCCCAGGTGGGGAGACTTAGACAGCAGACAAAGGGAGAGGATCCAGGCTGTCCTGATGTAAGCTGATAAGCTATGGTCAGACATTAGGAGAGGAGAACTCCGGAATCATAGACTCCGGGAAAGGGATAGGATAGGAAGAGGAGGAGAGGGTTGAATGGGGAGAAGATGAAGGAGGGTATTACAACAGGGATGAAAACTGAATAAATTTTAAATAATGATGATGAGGATGAAAATTAACAATGATAATGAAGAAGAAGGAGAAAAGAAAGAGAAAGGAAGGAAGGAAGGAAGGAAGGAAGGAAGGAAGGAAGGAAGGAAAGAAGGAAGAGCTGAGCAAGAGCTTCCATCTTTCTCTTACCTCTAACCACAGACGTAAAATGACTTTCTTGTTACTTATTCTCCATGAGGAATGGCACCCTGAAAATGCAAGCCAAATCATACCCTCCCTGTCTTAAGTTATTTTGTCAAGTCATTTTGGCATAGCAACAAGAAATGTAACTAATAAAAGCATCAAAGTGTATGCAACACAAGAGAATTGTTAGTTTGTTTTTTTCAGTATTATATCAGTAAAATGGAGGGTAGGGGTGAAAGTGAGAGAAGGTGGAAAAAAAGGAGGGAGGGAGAGGGAAAGAGAAAAAGGACATAGTTGACATGCTTTCATTTTCAGAATTTAATTTGCCAATCATAGAGTGTCTGTATCACTACTGCTCAGTTCTGTTTTAAGGGACAAGCTGCTGAGGGTTTGAGGGTTTGACCATGCTCCAGTGTGTATTTATATATAACACAAATTTGACTTGTTTGCTTGTTATTATTTTGTTCATTTGCTTTTAATTTTTTTTTTTTGTGGGGTGAGGTCGCAGTGTGGAGAGTGAACATGGAATGACTGGGAAATAAGTGTGATTGGGGTGCATGCTCTGAAATTCCCCAAGACAAAAATATGCCAAAAAACAAAGAAGGAAAATGTCTGTATCAGTCACAGCATGTTTAGTCCATTTTCTCTTTGGTGGTGGCTCTTGTGTTTGCTGTTTATGAAATGCTATTGTCATGCTATTTACACTGCACTTAATTATGTACATTGAGTGACAGGACACAATATAATGATATTTTTACACAATATGTGAGAGTTTTGATTACCTTCGACCTTTGCTCCTGGCTCTTTCGTTTTGTGCAAACCTTGATGTGAAATGGCTACTAGTAGCTGCTGCTTGTTAACACTGACAATAAGGACGAAGCATGCTGTTAGGTGAAGTGGTCTTATCTACGTACAGATTACATTTACTGATCACTTCTCTCTTCCCATATATTAAACCATTTTTAAAAGCTGGAAGACAGAATAGTAAAACTGTGTGTGTGTGTGTGTGTGTGTGTGTGTGTAGCGTATATTTTTGTATGCTATTTCCAAATTCATTACACTCTTTACAGGATTCCAATAAACATGTGAAGATAAACCACCTAAGACTTTTCACGTATTCATTGTGAATGCAAATGATCATACAATACAGATACTTGTAATATATTAAAAATGAATTTAATCTTTTTAAGCTCCTTGTGTTGAGATGAACCCCTGCTCATACAGTCATTACAGACTTAAAGGTCAGAGCTGCTGTTTTTATTTGGCTCCCAGGAGCTGAACCATTCCACTCCTTTCTTCTGTAATTTTAGCTGTTGTAATTACGTGTTCCTGCTGAGTAAAGGGCAGGGTAGAACTTTCAGTAGATCAGGCTTCTGTCGACACAGTAGAGATCTCTAACTGAAGTAGCTGTTTGTCTTTTGGATTTATATTTATTGATTATTTGATGCATATTTTCATTTTTCATGAGAGTTCATAGAATATATGTGTTTACTAAATTTTTTTTTCACATTTTGGTTATTGTTTCCATCACCATCACATTAACTGAGAAACAAATCATGCATTATACAGTGTTATTACCTAAATGGAAAATATCTGCCTTATGATTTAACATGGCAAGACACACTGAAGTAGAATTACCTGATTTGTCTTGTTGAGGAATTTTTATCAGGAAAGAATTTGGTCTAGAAAACATTTAAGTTCTAGAAATGTTTTCCAGTCTAAGATTGTATGTAGCCAGAAAACAAAGAAGGCTAAATGCATGAATTCTATGTAACATGAAGTACAAAAATGTAAATGCATAGTGCTTTCATTTATGGCAATGCTAGCACCAAGCATTTTTACATATAGAATGTTGGGGAATTGTGATTCTGTGCAAGGAACTTATTCAGGTAAAATATATATATATATATTCATCTTTCATAAATACAACAAATTTGTTAATAAATTTTGATGTGTAGTTATTTGAAACAGGAAGAATGTGGTTTATTATAATATCTAGAATTTAAATGGATTCAATAGACTTTCTTGCTCTAACTAAATATCTTTAAAAGAATTTTTTTTTTGGTCTCAAGACTTCATAGAAGTTATGCCTATTTTGTTCTTATTCTCTTCACCAGAGGTCTTTTTTGATTGAGTAGACTTTTTCTTAGATAATTTCATATGTGTACACAGCTCATAGTGACTTCTCTCACTTCAATTTTCTCCCATCCCATATCCCTACAATCCAAGCCCTTCCTTTTCATAATTCTCTCTCACATTCATCCCTGCGTATGCACCTGTGTGTGCATACCTGTCTATGTGTGTGCATCTTGTGTGTGTGAGACTGAGTTTAACTATACCAGTATGTATGACCATTTACTTGGATTTTATCATATTTTGATCATTGCTCATGAGTATTGCTGACCATGCATGTATATATTTAAGTGAATGGAAATGTTTGGGAGTTTTGTATTTTGAAAATGATATATATGTAAAAAGCATTCATGTTATTTAAAGACGACTCTTTCAGGTAGCATTAAATATCGGGATATGTGATATTTATAAACTGCAACTTATTCATATACATAAACATTAGACACAGCAAAATATATTAATGCGTTCTACTACTAATATCCTTTGAGGAAATAACTTTGTATTCAGAATCCATTTCTAAACTTTAATTTTTGTCTAGACTTATAATATTCAGATGTTATTGTTAATATTTTCATGTAAATAATTTTATCATATTAAAAATATCTATTTATGAAAATAAAATTATTTAAAATAGGAACGTTTTAAAATAATAATTACTTTAAAATAAAATATTTTAAAATACAAGTTATTTTATATCCTTAATTTTTGTCTGATTTTTCATTATTTATTAAATGTTAGGAAGCTCAAATCTAGTGGCTTTTGTATTTTTAAACTATTATTTATCATGATTTATTCACTTTGTATCCCAGCTGTAGCCCCTCTGTAATCTCTACCCAGTCCCACCCTTCCTCCCTTTTATCCCCTTATGACCCTCCCCTAATCCACTGATGGGGGATGGCCTCCTCCCCAACTATCTGACCCTAACTTTTCAGGTCTCATCAGGACTGTCTGGTTCCTCTTTCTCTGTAGCCTAGTCAGACCACCTGGCCAGGGGGAGGTGATCAAAGAGCCTGCCTCTGTCAGAGACAGTGAACCCATGTCAGAGACAGCCCCTGCTCCCCTTGCTAAGGTACCCACATGGAGACTGAGCTGCCCGTGTGCTACGTCTGATCAGGGGTTTAGATCCTCCACATTCATGGTCCTCAGTTGATTCATCAGTCTCTGCAGGCCTCCCTGAGCCGATATCTTGGCTCTGTTGCTCTCCTTCTGGAGCTCCTGATGCCTCCAGGTCTATCTCCCCCTTCTTTCATAAGATTCCCAATGGGCAGAGTCTCAGCATCTGCTTTGATACCCTGCTGGGTAGATTCTTTCAGAGGTCCTCTGTGGAAGGATCCTGTCCTGTTGCCTGTTTTCTATTTTCGATGCCTGTCCTATTTGCACTTCTGAATGAGGATTAAGCTTCTTCCCTATGGTCCTCCTTGTTGTTTAGTTTCTTTAGGGCTATAGATTTTAGTATGTTTAGTCTATATTAACTGGCTAGTGCCAACTTATAAGTGAGTATATATCATGTATGTCATTCTGTTTCTGGGTTACCTCACATGTACTTTTTTTTTAATAATTGAAGTAAGTTGGGGTTTATTTACTACCTGACAGAGACTAATCAATGTCTATAAATATAAAGTAATGTTTTACTGAGAACATATATCACAATAACAGAAGAAAGAAAAAGACTGAGGCTTACAGAATAGTAAAAATAAAGCATGCAAACTATGTTAGCTGAGTTAATGACAAATAAAAAACAAGCAAACAAACAAAAAAATAATCAAACCACCTGTTTTGAAGGTGTCTAGAGGCAATGTAGGCTAACAGGACATCTTGAAATCACTTGCCACCAGAAGAAATTAACAACAATTTTAAAGTTAAAAAATTCTAATCTATGTCTACTTATTATCAAACTCAAATGCATATTCCTGCATAAAGGAAATAAATGTTATATTTCAAGACAGCTACAGACTTCTGAAAAGTTAATTTGTTATGAAACAAAAGTTCTATTTTTCCAAGTAAGAAATATAACGAACAGTTCAAAAGAACACCTGAGGATCTGGACAGATGGCTCAGTGGTTAAAAGCACTGGCTTCTCTGTCTGAGGACCCATATTGGATTCCCAGCACTCACAAAGAGGCACCCAACCTTCTCCAGTGTCAGGGGATCAAAAGCATTCTTCTGACCTGATTGGCACCAGGCATGCACAGACATGCTGCAGTCAAAATACCCCCACATACGAAGTAATGAAATATTTATTTAAAAAGGAAGTTCTGAATATTCATCTGTGTCAGATTCTCAGCTTTCCTCCTCTTAAATGGAGAGGTGCCAGCCTGCAGGATAGTACTATTTTCTATGATCCATGTCTTGTCCTTCAATTCTGTCAGTCTCTATCACACTAGGTATAAGTCATGGGTATTGCACTTAGAAAAGTGTATTAATGCTTGAGTGGCTTTATATTGAAAAGAAGAAGACTCAATATAAGTCATTAAGAAAGTTTTTAAGGCGCTAAACAGTGGAAACAAACCCCATGTCCTGGCCTTGACACTCAAAGAACCCAGAAACATACAGGCAAAGACCAACTTGGTAAAAGGTTTCTTTCTCATCAAATTTGTTTTCCTGCTGTTTTTGGAGTGTGTGTGTGTGTGTGTGTGTGTGTGTGTGTGTGTTTGTGTGTGTGAAAGCACATTAATAAAGTACCCAAGCATTGTTTAGAATAAAAATTTTAGCTTCAAAAATATTTTTAAAGTGCTTTTGGCAAGTCTTAGCATAAAGAAACCGACTCACTGCCGGCAGGTGTCACACATATTAACCTTTAGTTTAGCTGTGATCAAGTAAACAAACATGTCAGGGAATACAATGCTCTCATGGTTTGCCTCCTTTCTGTTTCCTGTAGAAAAATAATGAAGAGAAAATCACAATGTGGAAATGTTAATGAATAAAACCATCAGAGAATAAGGAAGTCATCTGGCAAGCACTACAACTGAATGCTAATGAAACTGCAGAAGGAGAAATACAAAATCAGCTTTATCAGCCTACATTAATGTTAACAGGAGCCCTGTTAGAAGTAAATTATTTTAAAATCATATTAGAGTTTATCCTGACCAGTTTTACAATCTCTCCTTCGGTTCGCCAGAGGTAAAACTTAAAAAAATTCAGTAAAATGGCTCTTTCTGTGGCAGTTTTAGTTTTTCTTCTGTATTTAACTTTTAAATAAAAGAATTTGGATTATTTATATTGTACTGACATCTGGTGGACCTTGGCCTTGATACACCAAAAATAAATAAATAAAATAATTCAATTCATGGAATCATCTATCAAGGTCAATGAAGAAATCCCTGGGAGGCGTCACATCTCACACCAAATCAAACAAAAGTGAGAACATCACTTTAAATTCCATCAACATCTTCTCACATCATTTCAAGAAGAATCAGCTCTTAGCTGCACAATGCAGCTATTTTAATTGCTTTCACTTAAAAAGTCTCCTTCACTATTGTGAAAACCCAACATTGTGATGCTTAGGACAAAATTACAAGTGAATCTTCCCACATTAACATTCCTCTATACAAGGTAGGTTTAAGATGGATTCACTTCTGCTCTGGACAGACAAAAAAGAGTGTATAACACACACACACACACACACACACACACACACACACATTAATTCTTGCAAAACCACATATAAATTTTTCTTGCCAAACTACTAAACTTCTTGGAAAAGACTCAAATATTTGGAAAGTGAAGAAATCTCAAATATTTTTAACTGGTTAGATTGTTCTTGAACCAGTTCATTTTTTTTTTTCTCACTGACTGAATTTATGTAGCCAAAACTTATATGAAATATTTCCTGAAAATCACTTTTTCTTATTTTTAGTTTGGTAAGCTTTCAGAGATCTACGTTTTGTATCTCCTGTAAATGAATAGTGTCCAAATTAGGAAAACATATTCTCAAAACTTCTATACATAATAAAATATCTATTATTCTTCCATGCTGATCCAAATCCCATCTTCAATTATATATAAGTTGAAGGGAAAGAAGAACTGAAACTTTATATAGAAATGCATAATAAAATTATGAACAGAATACAAGCTTTTATCAAAGGTGTTATTATTTCATTGTAATTAGGTTAAGATCTCCTTATGAAAATGATGCATGAGGAAAATGGCTGTATTTTCATTTCCAGTCAGCTCCCTAGATACCTCCATCTACTGTGTGTAATGTAGCTAACACCTTTATTGTTCAGTAACACTCATTTGAAGGTACTAGAACAAGAGTTCCAGTGTCATTAATCCTATGTCAGATTGGCAGCACTGAATTAGGACACTGAAAAAGACATTTATTGACTGGGAAGAGTGTGTACTATGTAAGAATGTTTTTATACAGCATGAAGTTTGAGTTCAGATTTCCAGGAACAATTGAAAAACCAGTTGTCACGTTACTTATCTGTAAGCTCAGTGCTAACAGGACAGAGTCAAGCGTCTTTACCTGGCCAGCCAATCTAGCCAAAAAAAAGCTACCCCCGATTCAATAGGAGAAACTCTGTCTCTAAAATGGGGTAAATGGCTATAGGGGAAGTTACCTAAGGTCAACCTCTAGCTTCCACATTTGTACACACACAGCTACACATACTTATGTACACATGCACATATTACAATACGTACAGATACCCCACAGGCAAACACACACAGGCACATATATCATAAACTGAAAGGCAAGTATGTACACAACAATTTTTTATTTTATTTTAAAGTTTGTTTTGTAACGACTGATGAATCAACAAACGACCAAGTATGGAGAGGACCTAGACCCCCTGCACAGATGTATCCCATGAGCAGCTCAGTCTCCATAGGGGTTCCCTAGTAAGGGAAGTAGGAGCAGTCACTGGCATGCACTCCATTGCCTGCTCTTTGATCGCTTCCCACTAGTGAGGTGGCTTAACACAGACACAGAGAGAGAAGGATCCATACAGTCCTGATGAGACTTGACAGGCTGGATTTAGATAGTAGGGGATGAGACTAGGGGGGAACATGGGAGGGAAGAAGAAGGGACGGCGGACCAGGAGGAGATAAGAGAGGGGGCTAGAGCCAGGATACAAAGTGAATAAATTGTAATAAATAATAAAAAAGAAAAAAGTAAAGTTTATAAATAATTTTGAAATTATATTTTTTATTTGGGTTATTATCGAATAAATTTATAAAAGTACATGTTTCAGAATGATGCAAAGACAAAAATTGAACCATAGCACAGGTAAATTAAATAGAGGAAATTCCATTTAATTTAGTAAACTTTTAAGGAAGAATTAGCCAATGAAACCATCTACTGGCTGCAGAATGTTATGAAATTAGCCATCTATATGTTTCTAAGGAATCTATGAGGATTCCAGTATAACAGTTCACAAGCAACCCTGGACTTGAAATTTCCTGTTTAATTTTCCTAACAGCAAAGGTCATTCTAAAATTGAAATTTAATTATGTTTTAACACACTTGATTATTTTTGCAGCTATGATTTTTCTTGTGTGTTGGAATAAACCCTGCATCTTTCTTATAAATAATGAATGATCTCAACATTATATTTTATCAAATGCTTGTTTTGTCATTATACTGTTTTTTATTAAATGCTTCTAGATATAACTGTAACAGTTCTCTTCCTTTCCTTGTATATTAACTCTTATGGAAAAATCTATTATTGTGCTGCTTTTTTTTTTGGCTTTTTATACTCAAAGTGAAATGCTGAGATGTTTACACAGTACTAGGATTAGTAAAATAAAATACAGGTAAGTTCTTTCTGAAGGAGAGGCACATATTATTTACATTTCCCAAAAGATTAATAGGAAAAAATAAACATAACAGTTAAGACTCCAGTCAGCAATTCATGCTACAAGAATAAAGAAGGAAAATAATCTGATGGTCTTTCAATAATATTTCCTTAAAAAGCTGAATGCTTGATGCATATTCATTTCTTAGAATGGTTGCATTTGTAATCTATATTGCTCTATATAGTTTCACTGCATTAGAGCATCTTCTTGTTTGCTTTATTTTTCTTTGCGTCTGGATCTTCCTCTACAGTCTCCGTGCAGTGTTAAGTTCACTATATAACCCAGCCTTGCCTCAAACTCATGATCTTCCTGCTTCTACCTCTCAAGATGTGGGATTGCAAGCCTGTTTTCCAATACCTAACAAATCACCCACCTCAACTGCATTATTTACTGTGTAACTAATGTATTTTTAGAAAGGATTTAATGTGAAAAGTTAATGAATTACTGAAATAGTTATTAGTTCATAGATTGAGAAAGTGACCAGATAGGCTAGAGTTAGATAGAAGAGGAGGGAGACCTCCCCTATCAGTAGACTTCAGAAGGGACATTGGAGGAGAAGAGAGAAGGGTGAGGTTGGGAGGGGATGAGAGATGGGGCTACAGCTGGGATACAAAGTGAATAAACTGCAATTATGCTATGCCTTAAAGATGGAGCTGGTTTCCGCCTTCCACCTTCCCGATGGTGAGTGCTCTCTGTCACAAACAACTCCACATTTGGCTAAGGCTGAGGATCTGGCTTGCTTCCATGTATGTGGACCTATCTGCATTGCCCACGTGGCACGCCTGGGTTGGCTACCCAGAGGCTATTTAAGCTGTGGGCTGGCTTTCCCCAGGGTCCAAGGATTGTTCAAGGTTCCTGAATAAACTGCATTGAAAAAAAAAAAAGAAAAAGAAAATCAGTCTCAGAGTTTAAGAAAGAAATTATAAAAGAACTTATAGTTATTAAACAGAAAAATATAGGAAAAAAATAAATAAAATAAAAAATTTAAAAATTAAAAAAAAATCACTTAAAAAAAAAAAACAGAAATAAAAGAGTATCAAAGCAAATGTTGAGACTCACGGCCAAACTTTGAACAGCGTGCAGGGAATCTTGTGGAAGCAGGGGGAGATAGAAAGACCTGGAGGGGACAAGAGCTCCAGAAGGAGACTAACAGAACCAAAAAATCTGAGCCTAGGGAGCCCTGCAGAAACCAATACTCCAACCAAGGACTATTTGATACATTTCAATTTGAGTTTATAAGACAAGTTCTCATAGTCTCATGTAACCCAGGCTTACATTCATCTCAAAAAGAAGAAGGGATAAGATAACCTAGATCATGTGATGTGCTTGCTTCTACCTCCCAGATGGCAGTGTTAGAGGCATGTGCCACCAGGTCTGGCTCTTACTTGGTCAATCAACTTTCTGAACGGAGCTAGGCTCACTATCCTCTCTGACAATAGCAACATTATCATTTTACTTTGATTATGATTTTTAAAACCTAGAAAGTGTTTTCTTCTTGAGAATAAAACATTTTATTTTTGTTTCTGATTTTCATTTTTTTAACCACACATGAGCAAAGTTTGTTCTGAATTTATTATAAAAGTAAGTGAAGTATAAATATACCATTGCAACGATGATCATGGAAGTAACTGAATGATTTGGCATAGACTTATCTATCAATGATTCAAACTGTCAGCCTTAATATTGTATTGGTATAATCTTTAAATTGAACTCTTTATAAAATTTAGTCTTGGTGCCATTTGGATTGGCAAGTTCAGGAGCAAAGGTGTCCCTTGGAATTTACATGGATCTTCATGCACAATGATTTTTTCAGCACATCAAAGTACTGTCTTGACCAACCAGCCACCCAAGTAGTGACACTGGGGTTTTTATTAATTATCAATGTTTAGGCCTTATCACTCAGGCTCCTTCCCAACTAGCTTGTATAACTTAAAATTAACCCCTTTATACTGATCCATGCTCTGCCACATGGCTTGTTATTTTCTTACACAAACAGCATCTCTTTCTTCTTCCCTGTCAAGCTGGAGAATCTCCCATACCTCATTTTTTCCAGCATTCATATCTCTGCCAGGAAGTCCCACCTTTCCAGTTCGCTATGGGCCATTCAGCTTTTTATTAAATCATTCAGAAGGAGATGAAGGGAGTGTTTACAAAAATATGATGCAGTCAAAAGAATAACAATACTGAAGTCTGTCCTGTATTCAGATATCTGCTGGCACAGAATTCAGCGTTTGGATAATACAAAGACAACCTTTACACAGTTCACAAAAAGATCTTTCCAAAACAAGTATGTTGTATTTTTACTTTACCTCCAAACTGACACATATTGTGCTGAGAATTGAGCTGAAAATCCCACAGCTTCAAGGAAATAAGCTGTTTGTTTTTAGACCTTATGATTGTAGGATGCCTATGGAGAGAAGAGAGCCACACCGAACTCATAGTTGGTTCCTCCTGCAGTTCTACTGAGATTCTTCCCTAGAAGACCTAAGCTCAACTCTCACCCCAGCACTCAGTCTCTTGCACTTCAACTATAATTGCATCATAGAATTTTACTCTTTGGACATTAGGATAAGAAGTACATGTTAGCAAGTGTTATCATAGCTTGTTGAGCTGAATTTAAAAACACATTTTTGGTCCTACACAACTGAAAAGATTTCAAAGCGAAGATTGTATCTGTGGCAAATAAATACTGCCAGATGATTTTCCCCACAAACATAATCAACCCCAGTTAGTATAAGATAGGATTCATGTTAGTTTGCTTGAGTTCCTTCTTTAAAAATAAAAATTTCAAATATACAAAAAGGCCTGGTAAAATGATTTCTTAATGCTGAGTGAAGACAAAGACTCTATTAATGATGTTCTTTTGGAATATTAGAGACAGGTAGTAGGCATTTGTTTTTTAAAAAAGTGAAATTTATTTCATTAAGGGCTCAACCGCAGCTTCTTTATTGCGCTGACTTCTACTAGTCCGTAATGATATGAAATAGCAGCACACTTTCCTATCATTTGATTACTTCCATTAGTGCATTCAGCACTACAGAGAATAAAAGGAAGTAAAAGCTAGGGTTCCTGACCTAGACTTGCTTATTATATTACTGGTGAGCCAAGACACGCAATCACTCATTTTTTTAAAAATTATTCTCCAAATCCTATTCACCTCGTTAAAACATTCTCTATCTTCTCATATTATTCTAACGGCAGTATAGAGTATATATTCACAGTTCTCTCCCTAAACTCTCAAAGTCAATACTTGTCAGTCTCAGTCAGCATAAAATAACATGTACTTTAAGTTAACATAGGGTTGGAATATTTTAAGGCTTTATTATTGGAGAACACTGAGGTATCATATAATATAAACAATCGTTAGGGTTATGGATTTTTTTGAGTGGAAAGAAAAGCTAGGATTTAAGATAGGTTATCCCCTATCATTTGATGAATGAGAAAAGTGAGATTCAAAGGCAGTAGACATTGCTGTGACTCTCTCCCCAAATCATTTGCAGTCCTGGTAAGAGGTAAGTAGTCATCTGTTGCCAGTCCAGTGCCTTTAATGGCTTACTAGAATGTCTCAATAGCTAATTCAAAAATTTTTAAACCAATGTAAGAAAACAGATTTACTTTTGGATTATCACATTTCAATATTAAAAATTATTCTCAGTGGTTGCTTACATATACTCAGTCATTAAAGTTAATGTTAGGAATGATGGGAAGATATCTAAAATTTATGTAAATGCTAGTGAAAATGCATTTGACTGTAACCCTGGTCCTGGCTTGTGGTGTTGAGACAATTGGTCCCTTTAGCCCAGACTAGCCTAACTAATTAGCTTCACGATATATGAGAGTCAGTATCTCAAAAAGTAAAGTCTAGTGATTAAAGAAGACAATAGGCATCGACCTCTGATCTTCACATGCAACTGCACACATTTGTCAAAATACCTGAAAACTCGTGCACATGTGTCATTCACACACACACACACACACACACACTTCAGAATTAATTAGCATTTATGATACTGTAAATTTTTCTACAATTTTATTTAAATTTGTCAGAGTTAAAATACAGTGATTTTATTTCAGAAGCTTATAGCACTGTTTTCCAGAAGAATTCCAATAAAGTACAACCAAATGCAGTCTAAGCCTCCTTCATCTTATTGCTTTAGCATCATGTTTTTACCAATTGGAATTTTGTCTTACAGAACCAGGGTTCATCTGTCTATACAAACATCTCTATACTAGGTGCTGTGCAGGCATGTGTGAGGCTCTCACTGAATATGGATTATATATTTTAAACAATCATCACTCTCAGCATCTTTGCAAGTTTTCAAATGAATTGTTTTGCCTTGTGCTGTTTTCTGAATCATCAGTGTAATTGCTGAGATGTCGCTTACAGGCAGAATTCAGAAGAAAAAAAATACTTCAAATATTCTCTTGGTAAGGATACATAAGACAACCCACCACATCTTGGAATGAATCCATGATTTCTTATCATTATTTAAAAATCTGCATCAAGGAGCCTGCATGAATTTACAGAAAGAATGACAACTGATAAAGAAGGATTAAGCCAATATCATCTGCATTCTAATTTCTTTGCTTAGCCCATATTACATTGGCAAGCTTTCTGCAATGATGAAGTTGGCTAGAGCTCCAGGGTGAAGCCATCAGGAAATATGCACTCATTAATTGACTAAAAATAGAGTGAAATGTTATTTACTGTGATGATTTAAACACTTCTCAGAACAAGAATGATGCAAAAGAGATTTTGCTTCTTCTCACTTTTTACCTTTATTTCTTCCTTCAGTCGTGCTGTGAAAACTGAGCTCTCTGGAAATCAACCTTATGTGAATTTGAAAAAAGTATGAACAAATTTCAGTAGTGAAAACCAATAATACATAGATCTTTCCTAGTTGAGGAGTATAGACTGTAGAGTATGTTGCTCTGTTTTTTTTAAGAGTTTAGCATCTGTTATTACACCCTGAAATATTAAATAATTGCATACAGTTATTTCATATTTATCAAAGTGCCAATTTACCCAAATTTCTATTTAAGCATGAAACAAGTCAAATATTGTTGATTGTAGGTAGTATACAAAAAATCTATGCATTTTTCATTTAGTACTCATATAAGATTTCAAGGAAAAGTCTAAAGAAAACTGGATTCTTGTATTGTTGTAATTATGGTTGTAACTTATTTTTTGAAAATTAAGCATTAGTTGGAGAATATGCAGGAAAAGTAAAAATAGGGATGACATGCTAAATGATAAGCTATCAAACTATTTGACCTAGAGTTTATGAAAAAGAAAAGAGATATTTTCAGTGGTCCACAGTATAATACAGGTTGATATCAGATTCAATTGTATTTTGCACACTACAAAGAATGAATAAAAAATTTCAAATTTGGTTATATTTTTAATACTGAAAGTCAGTTTATAGTTATGTAACACTGTAGTTTCCAACTAAATCAGAATCAAAGAAGTCCAAAGTTAAAAGTGATTAAAAATTAATGAAAGTAGGCTGGGGCTTCAAAAATCTCTAGAAGAGGAAAATTTTCTTTCCAATCCAGAGGAAAGCTTCTGTGATTGCTTCAAACACCTCTCTATGTCTTCATTTGGAATTCTGTTTTTATTTCTTTAGGTCTTTCTATAACCTGGGTGGTCTAGCATTTATTATGTAGCCAAGAATGGCATTTAGTTGTGGCACTCCTACTGCCTTCATCTCCCATGTGCTAGGACTTTAGGTGCATTAAATTTGATTTCTATTTTATTATTGCACAGTTATCTCATGATCTAAAAATAATATGATACCCAGGTGCAAAGTCAATAACTTTTCAAGTTACCTTGATCTGTTGTCTCACTTCTTTATTTCGGTGTCTGCACTTGGTTTTTGTTGCCTGAGATGACTTTTATTGGCACAACTAGTTTTAATATTTTACAATTATGGGTACCTTTTAAGAAATTATGTTCATACAGTATATCCAAGTTACATTCTTTCTTTTCAGCATTTCCCAGTGAGTAAGCATATTGGGTTTTATTTGTTTGTTTGTTTTTTAACATGTTAGACTTTGTTTTAATTCATGATGAAGACATCCTCTGTGACATACTCTCTAGGATTATATAATTCAAAAAAGTAATGATATTTAGAACAATGTATAGCAATGAATTTTTATCAATATACCCTGTCCTTGACGTTCTTTCTGAATGTCTGTCACATTCCAGTTGATTTGACAATGTAACTTGCCCCTCTAAATACCCTCCAACATCATTATATTTCCCTTTAATCAAAAGTAGACTTTATGAGCACTCAAATAAATCAGCGTGAAATGCTAAGCCCAAACTTGGAAAGAGCTAGCGATAGCATCAAGGAACATCATGGCTCAACTTCCTCCAAATCCAAGTCATTAAGAAAGGACTAGCTGATTGACTCCACAGTGCTGGTTGCCCAGGCAACTTAAAGCCTCTTGTAACTGGATGGTGTTTTTCTTCATGTGGGCAAAGCTGCTCTACTACCATATCCAAACAAGATAGGGAAGAGAAAGAGGAAGACATTTAAAACAAAACAAAACAAAACAAAACAAAAACAAAAGTAAAAAAATACAAAACTAGAAGCTACATACATCGTGTCAGCTTCCCTTTCTTTGGCTTAGATTTAGCAACTGAACTATTTCTGAGTATGAGAAAATCTGGAAAAAGTTATCATTAAATAACAAAGAAAATATCTATGTGGTGTTAAAAAAGCAGTCTGAGCTGAGTATTTTTTTTTTGAGTAATGATTTTAAGTTTTCTATTTGAGTCTTAAAAATATGCCTTAAACATCTCCCAAATGACTGTGCAAATTAAGAAAAAAAGGCACATAAAGTTATTTATTACCTATAGATAATTTCTCTATACTGAGGTGTAGTGGAATCTTTCTAAATTTTATGCATTTTTGATATTGTAATATAATTACATTTCCGTTATTTTCTCAATCTCCTATACAATTTCTCACTCTTCTTCAAATATATAGCCTCTTCTTTTACTAATTATTATTGCATGAACACACACATACTCAAATATAACATGCTTAATCTATATAATATTAATTTTCTAAATATTTTCATGGCTGTTCATTTGGTATTGGATAGACAATTGGTGTGTTTTCCCCTCCTTTCTGATTTCTTCCATTCTAATAATTTTTTACTTGAATATAATTCTTTCTGTAGAGATAAGCCTTCATAAGCTTTTCTCCATACATTTTGGCATGTCTGTTTGTGTCATCCTTGTTCAGCTCATGTTTAGGTTGTTATGTTGATGAGACTTAACGGGTGTAATCTCTGATATTAATAGGAGAAACAGTCTCAAAGAAAACTCCCTGGTCCTCTGGCTCTTAAAATCTTTCTGGCCGCTCTTCTGCAATTGAGTATTTTGCAGATGATTCTATTTGTCCTGGGATCCACAACTCAACATTGTGATTGGTTGATTTTGTTTTAAGCATTTGGTTATTTATGTAAAACATTATCCATTCTTGCCTTGAATAATTAGGCCTAAGTCCATTTCTTCTATCACCAATACAAGACTAGGGGATACTTCTTTGGCAGTATATGGATGTAGGTAACTATGTGGAAATGACCATATTTGTAATGAACTTATGTAGATTACCATTGACTGGAAGGGGTCATGACTAAAACAAATGAAATTGAAATTTGTCATTATTGGAGTCCTGTTGGTGGAAAGCTTAGGGCAGAGATTAATGCAGAATCCAGAGAAGGAGGACTTATCACAAGCAATGAATAAAAATATATAAATTATATGGATATTGAAAATAAGAATAAAATATTGATATAACTCAAACTGATAAAGAAAAAATGAAGAGAAAATTCAAAATAAGAAAGGTAAAAAGGCATTGAATTGTATGAGTTGGGATGTGGGGAAGGTGAAGCAGAGAAACACTGGTAATAAGATATTGTTTGAAAAATTACTTTTAATGTTTTAAGTTGAGGAATTAAAAAGTCAAACAAATAACAAAAGTCTGCATTTTAGCCTGTACCTAATAAACTAATCTTTAGTTCTTTGTATACTCTATGAAATAATTTATGTTAGGGGTCTGTAAACTTTCTTTATTCTGTAGTCAGTTATTTTTTGAGGAAAAAAAATCTACCCATCCTTGACCCCTATCCTTTCAGTGGACATAAATTTTGTGCAAATATCTTGCAAGGTACTTGATCCCATTTGGAACCATAGATTATGAACTGTAAAAAAACTGTTTTTTGTTTGGTGTGATTCAGCCCTAGGACACACCTTTAACCTAATAACTTTTTCTTTATTGTAAACTGGTGATGAGTATGTGGCTGACCTAGCATACACCTTTAATCCAATAGCTTTCCATACACAGGATTTAATAAAGTAAACCTTAGGTCAAGAGGCATGGAGTAAGTAACCAGCTGACAGGGATTAATAGAAGAAGTGGCTTTGAGAGAAGGATACTTAAGACAATGCAAAGAAAGAAAAAAAGGTTTTCTTGTTGTTTTTTGTTTGTTTGTTTGTTTTGTTTTTCTCTTGGCTGTTTGTCTCTTCAGCTTTTCAGCTTCTTGAGCTCTTAGCTTTTTTTCTTCTGTGACAAAAGCTGTGAAGGAAAGGTTTTTTTCTTCTGAGACTTTGGTCAAGGAGGATCAGCTGGTGCTTTCTCTGCATCTGGCTCCTGAGTCTTCATTGTTAAAAAAAAAAAAAAAAATGAACTATGGATTTTTTTTCTGTCTTGCTCTCTTTCCCCACATACTCTGTTGTTGCTTGGAAGATGGGGTTGCAGCTCATGCAGTGCCACTTAACCTTGTGACTGTTTCTACTGGTATGTTTCAGGGATTGAGAGGCTTCAGATTCTGACAACTGTCAAACAATGACCCTGCCAGAGCAGAAGGCAAATCATAGTCAGCTGCTACAAAGCAGACTCATAACACCACATCTTCGCGGGGGAGGGGGGATCTATTCCTAGAACATTTCCGTGTTTTTTAAAAGAATTCAAAATTAAAAATTCTCACTACACACGTAATTGCAGGTTGTTTGGTTATTAGATTCTTCTTTCAAGAAACATTAAAACACTGATGCAATAAACCATGAAGAAGCATAGATGGCCATAGCCCATGTCAGGGACAGTAAATGCATAGTGCAACAATTCTCTCAGAGGTGAGCAATTTTTCAGGGCATATATTAATTTCAAATTTCGTTAGAATTGTGTCCTATAATACAAAACGTATTTTGAGAATGAAAAACTTATTAAGAAACACGAGTCACTTCCTCCATGAGTCAATAATACATGAAAACCTGAATAATCAGAGCAGCATCTGTTTAGGTAGCTGATTGTAGATTATGCACAGTACTGTTAAGTACTGGAGATCGTTTTCACATCGACACCCTGGCCTCGTAATCCTGGCATTAGACACCATTTATTTTGTCTGATCTCAATTTTTATGCTGACATTTTCTAAGCTCTATTTAATTACATAATATATTTTGATCTTTTGAGTCAAACACAGCTGCGAAGGGCTCTTGTTTGTGTTTTACAACCTCAGAAAGTTTCTAACCTGAAATAGAGTCGTACCTTAGTTAGTTTTCTGTGTTGAGAAAGGACATGACCAAGGCAGAAGCATCTAATTGGGGCCTTGATTATAGTTTTAGTGTGTAACTCCATGATTATCATGGTGGGGAGCATGGCAACAACCAAGCAGGCATGGCAAAGCTACCCCTCCCCCTCTGGGGGGAGGTGAGAAAGAATACATTGCATTTGTAATCCCATGCCTGGAGAGGAAGAGGTCAGGTGGATTCCAGGGGCTTGCTGATTGGTCAGTTTTAGCCTACTCAGTGAGTGATGCGCCAAGTGAAAGATCCAATCTCAAATTCAACTTGAATGACTATTAAGGAACAATTAGGTTTAATTTGACCTCTAATACTTTCGTGCATATGTATATCTTTCCATTCTCTCTGTTTTTCTCCCTCCCTTTTTCTCTCCCTCTGTCTCTGATGTTTGCATGCATGCGTGTGTGTGCCTGTGTTTGTCTCCCGTTATCTTGCCCCTCAAACAGTCTACCATCTCTCTCTCTTCAAAGCAATCTCACATGGGCATGGTAGTATTAGAAGAACTATTTTCAGAATTGTTTTGACCGCCATGATTTCAGGAATATCTATTGCAGTGTAGTGGGAAGCAGTGATTTAACTCAATGCAGACTGCTTTGTATCTTTTAGTATAGGTAGTTCAGGTTTAATACCAAAAGTACAGAGATTTTAATTTTTCAAAGAAATGAATACATATTATACTTAGGAACGAAATTATCTTGATGATAATGTGACTTAAGCACAATATAAATCAGTTCTCTAGAAATCATTATCAACGTCTCACCTGACCCCTATTTCTACTTGATATTGTCACTCTTCTGTGTCTGTGATTTCTACCCTAGTCTCTAGATGTCCTGGGGATTATAGAAACTGACATTCTGAAAGGTCACACATCTTCATGAGTTTTTGTTTCAGTGTAGCCAGGCACTTCAGATACATTTTATATTCTGGACATTTTTCTGTTACCAGTTTTGTGCTTCTATAATTATGTCCATCCCCAAAGCAACTCGGTGTCAGATGCAGACAGACATAACAGTCTTCTACATTCTATCTCCTTGAAAACCCATGCCCTTTGTCATACCTCTAAAACTATAATTTCTGAAGTTTGAAAGAAACATGATTCTCCAAGATAATCTCAATTACGAATAACAGAAAACATGTTAATTATAAAGAATTTGTCAAGTAAAATACAATAAAATATTATACATTAAACAGTGTAGAATTATGGTGTTCAGTGAGTCTCTAGTTCACATTCAAAACAAACATATTCAAAATCAAATTGAACCCTATGAGCTGGTTTATGAGTTGGTTGTATAAACACTTCATCTGCTATTCCAGTGGGGTTTTTTTTGTATTGTTATGTTAATGGCCAAAAGTTTGGGAAATGGGTCAACAACTTGCTGATTTTTCTAAATGATGTTTAGTTCCCAGAACCCACTCACATTTGGAATGTATGCACACACACACACACACACACACACACACACACACACAGAATCAAAAATAAATTCTTATCAAAAAGAATTCTTATCAAAATAAATTCTTATCAAAAATCAAAAAATAATTCTGAGTATAATCAGCATAATTAATTACAGATTATTTTACAGTTTTTAAAGTATAGTTAAATGTGTGAGATAAGCTGACATTTCTGTCTTGAGTATTTAATATCATGAGTTCAACAAAGAGAACGAATGAGACAAATACATACATACATAGCTAAATACATACATATAATTTTAATAACCCAATGCATCAAAAGGAAAAAGCAGCAAAGAAATTTAGCTGTGCAAAGAATTCAGCTGTCTAATGTCTAATATTTGAGAAATGAGCACTCTTTATTCTTATCTTGCATCTGGAAGTTTATAAATTAATATTATATTCACTTAAAATGTCCAAACACGGCATAGCTTTCAGACTATGGTAGGCATTTTTTTTTTTTCTCATTCTGAGACCAGGCATTTGAAGTAGATACTCTTATAATACAAAGCTTTAACATACCTTCCAGTTAAATTTCAGGCTGTCAGCCAGCTTTTTAAATTTTCCATTACTCTTGGCTGCTCATATGCTATTTCTGTCTGCTTTTTATTATGCTTCAGGAACTATGAACTGTATCAAGGTTGAACTGTGTGGTTGTCTCCTCATCTAACTTACCATTTGAATTAGGAAGGATGTAATTGTAATTTGCACACAAGTTTTATGACTGTGACATGGAAGCTAGGGTTGGGTTTACATTAATGATCTCCTTAGTTTTGATCTATGTTTCTTTGATGCTTTCTCAAGTGATGCAAAAATCAAGCAGGGCACACAGAGAGGCAGACACCACTGAAGAACTTACCAGAAATCATTAACTCTTTCCTGTACATATAGTCCTCGCTATAGGAAGGTGCATTAAGATTATATTAATAGAAAACTCAACAAACATTTATCTAAATTAGAGATAGTAGATGAAAAAATCCTGTGACCCTTTGCTTCTGCCAATTACCCAAACAAATTAAAGGTGATCAGTACTTGTAAGGCATGTATAGGTCAGCCTGAAGCAGAAGGCTCATGTTTATAGGAAGATTTTGTGAAAAAGGACCAGAAGAGAAGGGGTTGAAGGTGGTGGTGGTTGAAGAGTAGGAAGAGGGAAAGGAGCAGAGAAGCAGAGGAAGTTAGGAAGAACAAGATTAAAACCTCAAAGTCATATGTCTCTATAGCATTTATTCAGAAAGAGATACTTGCAGTGAAACAGTACATTGACATATGTACTTTGTGTTATCACATTTTTATAAACAATTAGGATGCTATCAGATTTCAGGGTGGGACTGCTTCTAATTCAAACTAATCAAAATAAAAGTACAAAAAATGTAAAAATAATGTAACAAATTTAGAATTGGCAGAAGCTGTGACAAGTAGGGTATACTAATATTTTACTTTCAAGTTAATCTATCTTTATATGCATGAACAATCCTGTCACGTGTGTGTATGTGTGTGTATTTTAGGAGAAATAAAATGAGACGATCATAAGGGGAACAGAGCTAAACAGAGAATTCTTGGTAGAGGAATATCAAATGGCAGAGAAGCACTTAAAGGAATGCTCAACCTCATTAGCCATTAGGGAAATGCAAATCAAAACAACCCTGAGATTTCACCTTACACCCATCAGAATAACCAAGATGAAAAACTCAAGTGACAACAAATGCTGGAGAGGTTGTGGAAAAGGGGAACCCTCATCCATTGCTGGTGGGAATGTAAACTGGTACAACCACTTTGGAAGTCAATCTGGCGCTCACTCAGACAATTAGGAATAACCCTTCCTCAAGACCCAGGTATACCACTGCTAGGCATATACCCAAAATTTGCTCAAGTACACAACAAGGACATTTGCTCAACCATGTTTATTTGTAATAGCCAGAACCTGGAAAGAACCCAGATGCCCATCAACGGAGGAATGGATACAGAAATTGTGGTATTTTTACACAATGGAATACTACTGAGCAATCAAAAAGGAGGGAATCATGAAATTTGAAGGCAAATGGTGGGATCTAGAAAAGATCATTCTGAGTGAAGTATCCCAGAAGGAGAAAGACAAACATGGTATATACTTGCTTATATAGACCTACAAGATATGATGAGCATAATGAAGTCTATACACCTAAAGAAGATAAACAAGAAAGCAGACACAGGGTAAGGTGATCAATCCTCACTTAGAAAGACAAATAAGATGTGCATTGGACACATGACAGGAGTCTACTGCAAAAGGCATCTGAAAGATTCTACCAAGCAAAGTTTCAAAACAGATACTAAGACTCATAACCAAACCTTCCGCAGAAGGGGAGTTAGTATGACGTGGAAAGGATAGGAGCCCCACAAGGACCAAATATATTTGGGCATAGCGTTTTTTTCTGAAACTGTTTCTCCAACCAAGGACCATGAATGGATATAACCTAGAACCTTTGTGCGTACAAAGCTCGTGGTAGCTCAATAACCAATCAAATAAGGGGAACAGGGACTATCTCTGACAGGAACTCAATGGCAGGTTCTTTGACCTCCCCACCCCCCAAGGGAGGAGCAGTCCTTCTAGGCCACAGGAGGACTTTGCAGCCAGTCCTGATAAAACAGAGCCAGATGAAAGGGGAGGAGGTCCTCCAAAATCCATGGACTTGGAAAGGGGCAGGGAGAAGCTGAGAGAGGGAGGGTGGGATTGGGAGGGAATAAGGGAGCAGAATACAGCTGGGATACAGAGTTAATAAAATGTAACTAATAACAATAAACAATAATATTAAAAAATATAGCATTATTGATTTGGAAAAAATTCTTAGTTTAATTACATGATATTCAATAGTTTGGAAATATGGGCTATATTTGCAAAGCAACTAATTTCTAGTATATGTGTATATAGCTTCAAGTTTACTTAAGAAAAAATCCTTGATACTTTAATCTCATTAATCAAATAAAGAATTTTTTTCTTTTTGTAAGAAAATCATTATTGACACGAAGATTTATAGGCAGTCTAACATCTTATGTAGACTTCTGAATTTCAAAAATATAGACATATCCGTAGTAGCTTTAAAATTCTGCTGTTTGAACAACAGATTAATAGCATGGAGTTTGTTCATACAGTCAAATCTGATCTTGAGGGAGTTTTCAGAGCCATAATCAGTTCTCATTCCTAATGCTTGTACTTGAGATCCAAGCTCCTTCCTCCTCTGATCTTTAAAAAGTTAAATACCTATTTCTATGTACTTTATTCTCATGGAAATATCTACTATGGCTTCCATTTCTTGGGCTGTATTTTTACCACAGCAGCATTGCTGTATTTTAGTGATAACGTTTGGAATAAAATTACTCAGGTTGACAATGAAACAGTATTAATGTTTGACATAAAGAAGTAACATAGTCACTCAAATTATTTCTCAGAGGGGTTTATAGAATAAAGAACTTACTGAAAGAACAACTTTGGTACAAATAAAGAATGATCAAAACACAATGATGTTGGAAATACTTTCGAAAATATCCTAAATTTCTGAGTTCTAGTTCTCTTTATAATACTTGAAGCTTAAATGTTCACTTTGAGATATGATTAATTTCTATAGGCATTTACCTAAAGGGTAGCTCTGAAAATAACCCAAATAACTGGAAATGGTGTTGCATGCTATTGAAAATCTTTTGTGCAACCAAAGGAAAAGAAAATTAAACACCAAATGCCAGATCAAACAATCAACAAATGAGAGACATGGTCTAGGGAGATGACTCCACTGGTTAGAGCTCACCTCTTAAGCATGAAAACATGATTTTTAAATCTTTATAACCCATACAATGAGAAGCATTGTCGTTCATCTATAAACTCAACAATGGGAATATATGAGACAGAAAGAGATGGTTCCCTGGGAGCTTACTGACCAGTTAGTCTAGGTTAGCATAGTTATCAAGGTTATAGGACAATGAGAGATGTTGTCTCAAACAACAGGTAGATGGTGATTTAGGGATGACTCCTGGGGCTGTTGCCCACATTTTTATAAACATACATACGCATCCACACATGAACCTCCACCACATATTAATGAAAATAGACCCATACTCATATACACAACTAGTATTTACAGATATTTCTCAAAAGAAAAAAAAACAGTAGAAATGGCCAAGCATATGAAAAATTGTTCAACTCCCTTGACCACATGTTAATTCAAATTAAAGCTACATAGAGAAACGTGGCTATGATTAAGGAAATAAATGGTAATATTGGTAAGAATGTGTGTAAAAAATGAACACATTTATTTTGGCCTTGAATGTCAGGTATTGCTCAGTTACAGATATCAGAATTACACTTCTTTAAAAATGTAAGAACTACTATTTGACCCACATATACAGCTTCTTTGTAATCATTATAAAAAAAAAGTTTGCATACTGCTGAGTTGCATGCACATATATATTTCCAGACTCACTGTTTACAATATCACAGTATCTAAGGTATGGAAGTAGGCTAATGCTCACCAACAGATAAAAACATAATGAAAATGTAGTGCATGTGCCAGGTTGAATGTTTATATTTGTATAGAAATAAATGGAACTAGAAAGGATGATATTAAGCCCCATAAAGAAAAATATTGAACATTTCCTCTTATATGCAGAATACAGCTGTATATACATATTTAATATGACATTATTTATAAGTATAATATAGAAGGTAGGCTAAATGTGGGTAGGCAGGGTCTTAAGAGAAGGTGGTACAAAGTATAAAATGTGGGAAGAAGAAAGATATCACATCTTATTTCATAACCAATAATATTGCCTATGACTGAATGATGCAATTTTAATTTGTACTAATATAGAAGAAAAGGCTCTTAATAACATATTCAACTATAAATATAAAACAGTGAATTTAGAATTATAATACTAATGTTTTGACTTAGACATGGAAAATCATGGTACTTATTCTAATTTCTTGAATCATTTCATAGAAGCTGGTCCATTGGGTGATCGTAAGATGGCACTGAGAGAAAACACTATTAAATTTTTTCCAAGAATATTCTTTTATATAGGAGAAAACAAGTAACCGGACAGGAGCCTACCACTGAAGGCCTCTGAAAGACTCTACCTAGCAGTGTGCCAAAGCAGATACTAAGACTCATTACTAAACCTGCAGCAGAGTACAGGGAATCATATGAAAGAAGAGGGAGTTAATATGACGGGGAAAGCATAAGGAGCTCCACAAGGACCAAATATATCTGGGCACAGGGGTCTTTTCTGAGACTGACACTTCACCAAGGACCATATATAGATATATCTTAGAACCTCTGCTTGGATGAAGCCCGTGGTAGCTCAGTAACCAATTGGTTTCCCATAGTAAGGGGAACAGGGGCTATTTCTGATGGGAACTCAAGGGCAGGCTCATTGACCTCCCCATCCCTCAAGGGAGGACAAGTCCTACTAGGCCACAGAGGAGGACTTTGCAGCCAGTCCCAAAGATACCTGATAAAACAGGGTCAGTTTCTCAGACAACTAGGAATAGTGCTTCCTCAAGATTCAGCCATACCACTGCTAGGCATATATCCAGGAGAGGCTCAAGTACACAAAAAGGACATTTGCTTAACCATGTTTGTAGCAGCTTTATTTGTAATAGCCAGAAGCTGGAAACAGCCCAGATGCCCCTCAACTGAAGAATGATTGCAGAAATTGTGGTATATCTATACAATGGATTATTACTCAGCAATGAAAAATAAGGAAATCATGAAATTTGAAGGTAAATGGTGGGACCTGGAAAAGATCATCCTCAGTGAGTTGTCCCAGAAGCAGAAAGACACACACGGTATATACTCACTCATATAGACATACAACATAGTATAAACCTACTAGAACCGGTACATCTAAACAAACTAAGCAGAAGAGAGGACCCTAATTAAAATGCTCAGTCCCCATCCTGAAAAGCAAAGAGGATGGACATAAGAAGAAGAAGAAAACAGGAAACAACCTAGGAACCTGCCACAGAGGGCATCTGAAAGCCTCTGCCCTGCAGACTATCAAAGCAGGTGCTGAGCCTGATGGCCAACTGTTGGGCAGAGTGAATGGAATTTTATGTAAGAAGTGGGAAATAGCAAGAGCTGGAGAGGAAAGGAACTCCACAAGGAAAGCAACAGAACAAGGAAATTTGAACACAGGGAACTTCCCAGAGACTCATACTCCAACCAAGAACTATTCATGGAGATAACCTAGAACCCCTGCACAGATGTAGCCCATGGGAGTTTAGTGTCCAAGTGGCTTACATAGTGATGGGAAGAGAGACTGCCTCTGACATAAACTGATTGGCCTGCTCTTTGATCACCTCCTCCCAGGCCACAGAAGAAGACAATGCAGCCATTCCTGTTGTGATCTGATAGACTAAGATCAGAAAGAAGGAGAGGAGGACCTCCCCTATAGGGAGGTAGGGTGGGATTGGGAGGGGAGGAGGGAGGGGCTTATGGGGGGATACAAAATGAATAAAGTGTAATTAATAATAATAATATAAAAAGAAAAAGAAAAAAAAAAACAAAACAGGGTCAGATGAAAGGGGAGGAGGTCCTCCCCAAGCAGTGGACTTGGAAAGGGGCAGGGAGGAGATGAGGGAGGGAGGGTGGGATTGGGAGGAAATGAGGGAGCAGGATATAGCTGGGATACAGAGTTAATAAATGTAACTAATAAGAAAAAGAAAAAAAAAAGAATGTTATTTTAAATTTTATACTTAGCTCTTCCTAAAATGAACAGTCTTCCTGCAATTGTGAAGATGTACTTGTTAAAAAATGGAAAATCTGACACTAGAAATTACTTATTACCAATTCAGGGATGTCAAAAATTAGCACAGTGTCAGAGTGATATTGAATGGGCAATGAGTAAAGGCTATGTGGCCAAGTTAAAGTACTCAGGATGTTAGTGTTACTTATTTTGACTTTGGGTCCCACTCATTGGTCTTTGCATGTCTCATAATTTTATATCACATTAGAAGCATAATTATACCACTGACATCTGAAGCTCTCCTGCCCACTTGCCTATCTCTGTGTTAGCTCACTCTTGTTTTCCCTACCCACATTCCTATCCATCCAAGTCTCTGCTTTTCTACCCAACCAATATATTTTCTTTCTAGGAGAAAAAAGAAGAACCAATATAGTGATAAACCAATAACTGATAAATTAAGAGTTCTACTTCTCAGGTGCAGGGTGCAGATTAATCTTTTTAAGTTATGTTATAGAACGCAGTCACTAGTAGTCTCTAGAGCCCTCCAACCTTTTATTTCAGCCTTCTTGGTTAATTTTCTGTCATCTTATGGAAGTTGATTGGAATTGTTTATTTGGTTGGTTGGTTTTGTTTTTAGAGAAAAGTTACTTTTTTGTATCCCTGGCTGAAGGGGAACAAGTGCTGTAGACCAGGCTTTTCTTTAACTCACAGAGATCTGAAATTCTCTACCTCCCTAGTTCTGGTATTAAAGGTATGCCTCACTACTACCTGCCTTGGATTTTATTTTTCAAGGAACTCCAGCTATCTATCTTTCTTACCCTTAAATTTTGAACATAAGCTTTGCCTTTCAAGTCACAAATTTAATCCCATTAATTTTATTGACCTTAAAATAGCCAGAAATTTAGAAAAGGAAATATATTTTTTTTATTATCTAAGGAACACAAATATTTCACTTGGATTTTTTTTTTCCATACCTCATGACTGAGCACATGATACTCTGAAACAGAAAGACCAGGGATGCTCTAGCCTTGGGATTGTGAGATTGTAAGCATACACATTAAAGACCATGATTGAGATACTGGAGGACGTGGCTAACTCAAAAGTCGGACATTTATTGGTTAAGACTTCTGTCAGAAGCCTTAGGGACTGTGACACCTCATTGAGAATTTCCTTTAAGCCTATCTTAATTCTCAGTTTCAGAGCTTGTTTCCTGCAGAATTACTTGGAGAGCATGATTGTCTTGGATGTTACAATGTATTCAAATCCAACCCACAAAATCCAGGGTGTGAACAGCCTAGTCTAGTCTAAGAAAAGAGTGTGTTTTATGGTAAATACTTTTTTTATTCACCCAATATGTCAAAAATATATTCTGGTTTCAATATTTTAAAACTGATATATAGGAATAAACATAGAAATCAATGTTTTTATATTTCATTCTCATTCTTGTGTGAGTTACAGGAAAATGTAAAATTTTGAAAATTTGATAATATTGAAATTTTAAGTGCTCACTGTTTCACTGACTTGAATAGAGGCAATGCAATATTTTCTATATTTTGTACTGATATATAGTTTTGAAAGGTAGCAAAACATCCAGTTAATTTATATTTCATCATTTTAAATTGTATATACATTGTTATTATTAATGAAGTTTAAGTGAATATATTATTATGATAGTAAATGAAATATTGACTGTTTTTCTAGTGCAGCAACTAAGGGACATATAGCATTAACAACAACAACAAAACTTTGTCATTGAATTGAGTGCAGGGAAACGATTACAAAGGCCACATGAAATATACAGAAATTCTTCTCTAACCTTGACCAAATTTCTTCATTTCTCTCCAATCTAAGATTCTGTTTCTGAAAATTAGGTATCATCACTAGAAATACCTGGTATTGTTATGTGAAATGAGATGCTTTCATGTAGGCAAATCACTCAGAAATGTGTGCCAAAGTGCTCATGCATTTTGAAAAAAAATATAACACACAAGAAAACATTCCTACTTTTGTAAGTGATGTTTTAAGTGCATTGCCTGTATTGGCAGATACTCCTCTAAACCATTTCACCCATTGTCTGTGGAGTGAGGTATCTAAAAAGAGATTTGATCTAGTGTCTTCTCTGACTGTCACCCTTTTTATGATCTCTCTGCTTGCAAGAAAAGAAAAATGTTTTTACAGGTTTTTTATTGTCATTGTTGACTTTTGTAAATAAATTTCAACCCTTTTTTAATCTTCAGTAACAAAAAAAATTATAAAACAAAACTAAAATCCATTTTTAAATTTAAAATCCATAGTTTTCTTTCCAAAACAAAACAAACAAACAAACAAAAAAGTTTTTAAACAATAGAATGAGCCCTTTTTTTTGGTGAATGACTGTTTTGTAAATGATTGAGTGTAAACTAATTGTATGACCTCAGATTTTCCCTTTTATTTTATACCTTGTGTCTTTAACTACAGATGAAGGACTTCTTGATAATGGCCACTTAAGTCCAGCTCATATTTTTAAGCACTTTAGAAATAAATAATATTTTATCATTATTACTGATTTAATGAAATCATGTTATTTTATTTTTTTAATCTTACACTGTTGCCAGTATTTCTTAAATGTTGGTTGCTTAAAATTGTTATTTTGGTAGAAACACAAAATATCGCTGGCATAGCTTAAGTAAATATAAAAGTTTTTAAGCTTAATATATTTTTAAGCATCCACTGGTCATTTTTGAAAATTGTTCCTAACATGACAGATGCAGGACTTATTATAATATTATTTGTCAAGGTATGGATGAATATTTGACAGCAACAAGGAAGACTACTTTGAGCATTTATCTTCAAAGGAAAGAATAATTGGAGTCCAGCACAAAGATAGTTCAGCTCAGTTTACCTGAAGCAAGGATTATAACCTTTGATCTCCTTATTGTGTTAATAAACTCAAGAGAATCCACAACCGAACTGAACTCTGTGGGTACCATGAATTCTGAAGTCTCAGCTTCTTTAGAGTAATGTGACAGTCCTCATCACTGTAGGGCTAACAGTTCAATTTGCTTGTAGAGGACAGATTGAGTTTAGTGAGAAGCTGCCATATTGTATAGAGGCTGTATGATTTTGACTTTTCTGTTGGGAGGACTAGTTAATTCCTGTTTCTAGTTTTTTACTATTAATCAGGACATTTAAATTTGTTAAAAATGACAGCAGAATATCTCTATCTCTTCTTTCCTGAACAAAATATGAAATATTTTAAAAGTTGATTCATTGGTAGAGTCAATATAGTTAGTTTTTCTTGTAAAATGCAAAGCCATAATCTGATAATATTACAAAATAATTCTGGTTTATACAGAAAATAAAAACAAAAAAATATTATCAGTGATTACAACATACCTTATAGCACTTGATGTTTTAATCACTCTAGTAATTCATATATTCATGTGATAAGAAATGTACATTATAGTTTTTTACTTTTTAAAATTAATAAATTTATCTATTCACTTTCTCTATAGATCATAGCTCCCTTCCTCCTCTTCTCCCAGTCCCACCATCCTTCCTTCTATTCCTCCTCCCCACTCCTCAGAAAGTGGAAGCTCCCCTCATCTCTGTCAGCCCACTCCAAGACATCAAGGTGCATCAGGACTAAGCACAACCTCTTCCCATGTGGCCTGGCAAGGCAGCCTCAACAGGGGAAAGTGATCAAAAGCACCTAACAGTCAATGTCAGAGAGAGCCCCAACTTTCCGTACTGGGGTACCTACATTTTTCCATCTTCTACATCTGTGTAGGGGGCCTAGGTCCAGGCCATTCATGATCCTTGGTTAATGCTTCAACCTCTGTAAGCCCCCCTGGACCCTGGTTCGTGGCTCTGTGGGTTTTCTTGTGGTGTTCCTGCTCCCTGTGGGTCTTTCTACCCTTCTCCCCATTTTTCCACAAGATTCCTTGAGTGCCATCCAATGTTTGGCTGTGAATCTCAGTATCTGTTTCAATCTGCTGCTGGATGGAGCATCTCAGAGGACAGCTATGCTAGTCTCCTGTCTGCAAGCATAGCAGAATTTGTTACTATTATCAGGGGATGGTTCTCTCCGATGGGGTGGCTCTCAGGTTGGAACAATTATTTTCATACATTGACTATTCTCTTGCCTGTGCTTTACTATAATGATGTAAACATGCACACTGTGATTTTTTATGTGAGGAATATAAAACATCACTACAATCACGGATATAGTATAGACGTTATGATCAACACACACACACACACACACACACACACACACACCTATAATGAGACAAGGAAGTGGGAATAAAATCCACCTCCACTAGGTGAGAAGCTATTGGCTATTATTGGCTATGATAGTTGCTGAAATTAGAAGTCAGTGTTTTTTAATAGTGTGGCCTCTGCAAAGATGATCTTGATACCATGGATGGTCATACATCTAAGGACACACATAATTAAAACTTTAAACTTTTCCTTTCATTTTGTTTATATTTGAGATCTCACTTTAATTACATTTCTACATTCCCTTTCCTCCCTTGAAATCCTTTAAATTCACTCTTCAAACCTCTCCCCTCTTCAAATTCACTGCCTCTTTTTAATCAAATATTATTGAATGTGTGTGTGTATATATATAACTTTTGGATCCACAATGTTACTTGTATGTATGTTTACAGACATTAATGCTTGACCTAGGACAACCAATTAGTGTGCTCTTCCCAGGGGAAGGCCACTTCTCTCTCTCCAGATTTTACTCAGTTGCCTGTAGTTCTTTCTGTAGGTTACAACTTTTAATGAAATGCTGCATAACTATTCATCTTAGACAACACGTGCCACTGCCCGAGCCAGGGCATATACCCATTTAGCTGGGCTTTGAGGTATACATGTTTCCAGTTTTCAGAGAAAGCACCAATTGATTTCCAAACTGGTTGTTCAAGTTATCACTCCCACCAGTAGTAAAGGAGAATTCTCCTTTCTCTACAACCTCGCTAGCATGTGTTGTCACTTGACAACTGAGCCAAAGCCATACAATGGAAAAAAAGATAGCATCTTCAGTAAATGGTGCTGATCTAACCAGATATCTACACGTAAAAAAATGCAAATAGATCCATGTTTATCACCCTGAACAAAACAAAAGTCCAAGTTGATCTAAGACTTCAACATAAAGCCAGACACACTAAATCTTTTAGAAGAAAAAGTGGGGAAGAACCTTGAACTCATTGGCACAGGAGAAAACTTCCTGAACAAAACACCAACAGCTCAGGCTCTAAGATCAACAATCAATAAATGGGACCTCATGAAACTGAAAAGCTTCTGTAAAGCAAAGGACACTATCATCAGAGAAAAATGACAGCCTACAGACCGGGAAAAGATCTTACATCTAACTGCGGGTTTCGGCACCAGATGTTGCCAGCTGCGTGATCATCTCGCCAGCAAGAACGCACAAGGACAACAGGATCCTTCTGCAGCAGGCTTTATTATATGAAAGGAGGAAGATGCCGAGCCCTGAAGTGGCGCTGTTTATATAAGCCCTCGTCGCACCTAAGTGACGTGAAGTCACGTGTCATACCCTGATTGGCTGCTCACTCATCACCCCGTCTGACGGCCCAGGCTCGGGCAGTGGCTTGGCGTGCTTTCGCAACTCGCACATGCGCTTTAGAAGTTCTTTACAGTTCTGAGGGCGGATGTCAGCGCCATTAGATGGCGTCTGAATCTCACTGAACTCATTGATACTCAAATAAATGTAGTTGAAACAGTAAAAAAAAAAATATCTAAAATATATGAAAAACTCAAGAAATTAAACACCAATAAACCAAATAATCCAATTAAAATGGTGTAGAGAGCTAAACAGAGAATTTACAACACAGGAATGATGGCTAAGAAACACTTTAACAAATGCTCAGTGTTATTAGTGATCAAGAAAATGCAAATCGAAGCCACTGTGCACTGTGAGAGATTCTATCTCACATGGAATGGAATGGCTTTCCTTAAGCATTTACACAGCTGATAAGGTGAACATCCTGAGAGGATGTACAGAAGAATGGGGAATGTCTAGTGTACCTTCTATTGAGTAGGTTCTCTGGAACCAAGAGTCCTCATCTGCCATTTTCTTAGGACATTCTAGGCATGTTTTGAAACTGAGTAAGGATAAGAGAATGCACAGGAAAGATAATTCAGTGAAATGAATGGTTGTTCCTGTGTAATGGGAAAGAATCACATATAAGGAATGGCTGAAGGTAATAGCATATTGTGAAGAATTTGTGGAGGATGAGTCTAAAAAGAATTGTTTGTGTGTGGTCAGGTTATCTATTGTTAGAATGAATTAGTGATTTTCTGTTTTTATTTTTATATTTTTCTTTTGATTTAAATTTCTTTTTTACATATATATTTTTTTTTCACTTTGCATCCATCCCTTTGGTAGCCAGTCACTCCTGTGCCAATCCACCCTCTCTCTTTCTGCCTATCAGACTCCCCTATTCCTCAGAAAGGGGTAGTCCTCCTTCCCTACCCCTGCCTATCAAGTCTCATCACGACTGGCTGCATCTTCTTTCTCTGTGGCTTGGCAAGTCTGTCACACCATGCAGCAGAGTCCAAGTCAGAGATAGCCCCGGCTGTCTTAACAGGGCACACACAGAGACTGAGCTGCCTATTGGCTACACTCTAGCAGGGCTTCTAGCTCCTCCCCATGCATTGTCCTTGGTTGGTGCATCAGTCTCTGCAGGCCCCCTCGGCCCAGATTTTTTGGTTGATCTTCTTATGGAGCTCCTTTTCCCTCCAGGTACTTCTACTCCCCTCTTCCACTATTCCATAAGATTCCCTGCACTCTGTCCAAGCTTTTACTATGAAACTCAGAATCTGTTTCAATCCCCGGCTGGGAAGAGTTTTTCAGAAGACACCTATCAAAGACTCCAGTAGTGTTTCCTCTCTTCAACTACTTCCAGAGCCTATTCTTTTTGCCCTTCTGAATGAGAATTAAGCATCCTCACTAGCATACTCCTTGTTGTTTAGCTTCTTTAAGTCTGTAGAGTTTAGTATGGTTATCCTATATTATATGTCTAATATCCACCTAAAAGTGAGTATATACCATGTGTTTTTCTGCTTCTGGGTCACCTCACTCAGAATTGTCTTTCTAGTTCCATCCATTTGCCTGCAAATTTCGTGATTTCCTTGTTTTTAATTACTGAGTAGTATTCCATTCTGTAAATGTGCCAAATTTTCTTTATCCATTCATCGGTAGAGGGATATCTGGGTTGTTTACAGAGTCTAACTATTATGAATAAAGCTGTTATGAACATAGTTGAGCAAAAATCCTTGAGGGATGGTGAAGCATCTTTCAGGTGTGTGCCCAGGAGTGTTAAAGCTGGGTATTAGGGTATAACTATTGCCAATTTTCTGAGAAAGCACCAGATTGATGTCAAATTTGTACTCCCACAGACAATGAAGGAATGTTCCCCTTTCTCCACATCCTCTCCAGCACGTGCTGTCACTTCAGTTTTTGATCTTAGTCATTCTGTCAGGTGTAAAGTAGAATCTCAGAGTCGTTATAATTTGCATTTCCCTGATAACTAAGGACTTTGAGCATTCCTTTAAGTGTTTCTCTGCCATTCAATACTTCCCTGTTGAGAATTCTCTGTTTAGGTCTATATCCCATTTTTAATTTTCAAATTTTTTATCATTATTTATTACAATTTATTCACTTTGTATCCTGCCTATGCCCCCTCCCTCATCTTCCCTTAATTGCACATTCCCTCCCTCTTCTCCCATGCCCCTCATCTAGTCCACTGATAGGGGAGGTTCTCCTCCCCTTCTATCTGACCCAAGTCTATCAGATCTCATTAGGACTGGCTTCATTGTCTTCCTCTGTGGTCTGGAAAGGCTGCACCCCCTAAGGAGGACTGGATCATAGAACCAGCCACTGAGTTCATGCCAGAGACAACCCCTACTCTCTTTACTAGGGAACCCACTTGGAAAATAAATTTATGGGCTACATCTGAGCAAGAGTTTTAGGTCCTCTCCATGCATGGTCTTTGATTGGGGTATCAGTCTCTGAAGCACCCCCAGGGCCCAGTTTTCTTGGCTCTGCTGTTCTTCTTTTAGGGCTTTTATGCCCCCCCCCCTTTGACTCTATTTCATACTCTTCTTGTTTTATGTTTGATTACTTAAGAAAATTGAACTTTCATTAAAAGAGAGGTTTGTACACAGAAAATAATTAAACATGGAATAACAGTTCAACATGGTTTATAAGGTTATTAAAACATAGAAACATGATTAAGCAAAAGAAATAGAATGTAAGTGTGATTTTGAGAAAGCACAAAAAACACTTCTAGTTTGAACAACTCATCAAATGATTTCTAGTTCCTAAGAAATCATTTAAAGGTTAAAATTAATTTTGCATGCTTTTTATTGTCTATCAGAACATGTTGGAAACAGTTTAAAACATGCATGATTTTCTATCCATTTTTCTTTTCTTTCTTTCTTTCTTTCGTTCATTCGTTCGTTCTTTCTTTCTTTCTTTTTCTTGTTATATTTGTTAATGTCTATAGTGATTGCCAGATAGCATTAATATTAGTGAAATGTAACATGTTCAAGAAAGAAGGTAAATGTTTGAGTTTCATAATTTTTAATAAGTAGGAGACATCATTATTAATTTCATTTTTTTCAAAACCTCTTATGTGAAATATTGTTGACAAAGTCTTAAAAAGAGTCAAATGTATCATGACAGAAAATTGTAACTATTAATCGTAGTCTAATGATTGGAATGCAAGCAGAACCCCTTGTGTTAATGAAATACTTCATGAGTTCAAATAAATAGAAGTGGGACCAGATAAGGGTTAATTAAATAATTATAGCCACAATTACTGGTCTTATCGAAACTGTGTGTTCTTCTTATCATTCTACCCATCTATCCATCTATGTCTGTATATTCACATACCAAAAATTGGGAGCACAAAAGCCTTAAAAATATGATCACTCTGCACTGTAGTTTGAATATGAAATGTTCTGTGAACACTTAGTCCTAAAATGGCTGTACTATTTGAAAATGTTGAACCTTTAGAAAGTGAGACCTAGTTCCTAGAAATGGGCCAGTAGGGACAGAACTTTGGACATTACAGCCTACCCCTGAAAACCTGTCCTCTTTTCTATCTGTTGCTGTTGCCACAGTTCTAACTCTATTCATGCAGCCATTTTGACGAGAGACAGATTTAGGGAAAAATGGATATTTGAGTGTCTGGAAGCAGACCTGTGCTAACTTTTTTTTCTCAATTCATTTATGCTGATTAAAGTTTTCCTCCCTCTATTCCTCCCAGTGCAGAACCAAACTCTTTTTGTTCCTCATTAGAAAGCAAACAGGATTCTAAGGAATAATACTAAGATAAAATAAGATAGAACAAAACACATTGGAATAGAAAAAATATACAAACAGAAGGAAAAGAACCCCTCTCAAAGGCACAAGAAACAGATATAGATGCAGAGAGCTACTCACTCAAGAATCCCATAAATTCCTAAAGTATAAGTTGTAATAACTTTTTCTTAAAAATAAGCTCCAATTTTAAGAACATATTTCAATATTTTTAATTGTAGACAGTTGTAGACTTTAAAGCATATCAAAATATAAATAATTTTAATTTCAAGCACAAAGAAATTAAATGATAAAAGGCATGTTACCAATTTCATTATAAACTTCATAGTTTCATTGATCACAATTATCATTATTCCATTATTTTATAAAATCCAATACATTTGAGGTTGCTGAACATAATTCAGACAAATCAGTATTTATTGTTGCTACAAAAACTATACAGTAATTAATTGTACTGACATTAAAGCTAAGCACGCTTTTTCCAAATTTAAGTGTTGCCAGCAATTTGTATTAACTTTTAGTATCAAAGTAATAAGTTTCTAGTCTTAATGGTTTGGCTATTCATATAAAGCTCACTTCTTCTCTGTATGTATTATTTCACTGAAATTAGCTGAGGTCAAATTTTATGATTAACTCTAAATAAAAATCACATTTATTACATGAAACTGACAGTGACTTCATGTATCCAGATAGGAATATTCTTTCCCATTAAATACTAGAATTGTAGATTAAAAGTTAATAGATGGAGTTTAACCACTAGACATTTACCATGACATTTATAAATAAATAAAAGAACTTTATACTCTGTGCTTAGAAAATAAACATAGTATACACATTGTTTTAACTTCTTTTGACATTTCAGCTGTGACATTTAATATTCTTTGAGTTTTTTTCTTTCTTTTTTTTTATTTCATTCCATCTCAGATCTGCAAAGAATGTTTGAACATATTAGGGTTTTTTATTTTTTCCCCTTGTTTTGTTTTTTTCTTTTTTTTTCTCTGTTTTCTGTGATATGATCCTAAATAGTATTAATTGTGCTTCTTTGTGAAAGCAAAATTTAAAAATAACCTGGGTAATGGTGGCACTTGACTTTAATCCAAACACTCAGGAAGCAGAGTCATGTGGATCTCTGTGAGTTCCAGGACAGTATGGTCTACAAAGTGAGTTCCAGGACAGCCAAGGCTACACAGAGAAAACCTGCCTTCAGTATCTAATTCAAGAAATAAATGAAAATCTGAAAGATAAATATTTATTTTATTTCACTCATCCAGATGGTGAAAGTTAACAAAAGGGAATGGCATACAAGAAATATTCAAGATATCTGAGGACAAGAATTTCTCACTTCCTGATAAGCTAAATGTCAGGTTTGAGAATGAAAGCAGGCATCACTCTCATGGTGATACTAACAGGTTTATGTAATAACAAATGGTGCAAATAAACAATGCACCTTTGAAATATTTTCAATAGAAACTGACAAAGTTTATTCAAGAATGGAGAGGGAAACCAAAAGTATGCCATTTTGGAAGCTGTGTCAAGTGTTCCTCTGCTGGAGAAAAATCATAAACTCCAAAAAAGTCCACATTAGGTTGGAGTGAAGTACTTGGGTTAAAAGATTTAAAGAAAAAGAACTGGGTCGAAATTAACTGGGTGGCCGAGTAGGTGCTAGCTCAGTAGTAGAGCATGTGACTCACCTGTGTCAGTCCCAGGACTTGTCCCCAGAAGTATAATAAACAAACAAGCAAACCTACAAGGACAGATTTATATACTTAACAAGCTGTGTTTTAGAAAATGTTTTAAACTTAATACCAAAATGAAAAGTCAGGAACTTGTCCCACCTTAACATTCAAAAAGTCTCGTGTGTGTGTGTGTGTGTGTGTGTGTGTGTGTGTGTGTGTGAAATTCCTAAAAGAAAAAAAATGAAAACAAACAAACAAAACAGAAAAGAATTAGAGGGACAAAACTGTCTTCCAAACAATATTAAGGTTCTTACTAGGAATACTCATGGTCATGGTAAGAAGAGCTTGACTACGAAAGATCAATAATATTAAGGGAATGGACAAAATTTAATTAGAAAGGTGAGATCAGGAGACAAACACCATGTAGAGTATCTAAAGTCTACAGAGACAGTTAGAGCTGCTGGAAAACGGATTGATGAGTTTGGACCCACTTTTGTAGATGGATATTTAAAATAGTTACATGAAGAAATGAACCATTTAAATCAGGTCATCAAAACTTGCACATTTTAATATTCTATACACATTCTACATGGATATTGATCCGTTCTTTATTCCCTAATTCTGTCACATCTGGATTCTTACCGTTTTCTTTTCCACCATTTTAGTCTCACAAGCCAATCATTACAACTTTCCCAGATGAGGGGTTGTAAGGCTCTTTCTCTTGGAGCGATTGCTTCTGTTATGGCTCTGCCTAAGTGGTGCTGAGCCAATGCAGAAGGAAATGGCTGTTTGTATTGTTCTCACTTTGTTTGCCAAATGGAAAATAGCTGTGCTTTAAAACACCTGCTTTGAGATTTCTCTAGTTACAGGAAATAGTCAAACATAATACAGATGAGCAATGAGAACGAATTGAACCCTGAAAGAGTAGTACAATGATGCTCAACTGCAAATCAAAATTAAAACAGAAAACTTGCAAGGATATTGGAGTAAAAGGTACATTGAGTGTTAAGTAAAACACTTCTCAAACTTCTGCAGTTGCCTGTTATCCAGCATGCATCTGTTACTTGAAATGTGACTTTACTTTCCCCTTCGTCAGACAACTTGATCAAAATCAACATATCTATGCAAAATTCCTGTGAGGCAATACATGAGTCTTCAATGAAAACTTGAAGTAATGTGAATTGCAGGGAAAAGAATACATGTCTATCAATTTCCAAAAAGCAAATCTGTACATCAAATATTTTTTTCTGTGAGGTGTTATAATTCCTTGATTATCAAAATTTAAAAACATATATAGATGCCTTTCTAATGACTACATTGAAAGTATAGTTAAAGTTTGTTAATGTTTAAACTTGTGGTAATAGTTCCTTATTATCATTTTATGATTTAATGTGATTTTTTAATGCATTTCATTTTCTGAAAATTTCATGCTGGAGTAGTGTTTTTGTAACTTCTCTACCTGCTCCTGTAACAACTCTGAACATTCCTCCATTCTTTCTCAAATTTAAGACCTATTTTTTCTCAATAATGATTGAGAAAAAAGAGGTCTTAAAATTATATTTATATATTATATATATATAAATATATATATATATTATATAACATATACACACAACATTATATATAACTGTTATATACTATAAATATCACATATGATATATGTGTGTGATATATGATACCTACTTGGGAAAAGTAGGTCCTGGAATCTCATTAGTAAAGAGACAAAAATGTGATCTTCTAATTCAGAGAGAGATCCTATCTCAAAAAAATAAGACATAGTACAATAAAGGAAGGTACCATATGTCTTTCTTTGTTCTTTAAGTGGACCTATGCATCCATAAAATCAGATGCATATATCACACAGACACACAGACACAATCACACACACACAAAATATGGCATATAGAGATAAAATATACATACACATCTCACAAACTAAAAGACATGTACTATATACACAATTAATATATTAATATACGTATGAAGCTCTTAGAATAATCTACTTTTCTTTTGAGGAAATTTTGTTTTGGCTAAAGATGTTATCTGACCAGCAGTGATGACGTTATTTCTCCTTGCTTAATCTCACTAATGCTGAATACTATGTGAAGGCTTCTGATATTTAGGCTCTGGAATTGTTGTGGAAGAGGGCACAGGAAGATTGTACGAGCTTGGGGAAAATGAAGTTTGTTGTGAGATTTGCTTTCTAGAAATGTCAGAATGTACATCAATACAGTCTCAACAATGTGAATGCACAAACATGATCTGAACAAGGACAATAACGAGACACGATAATGCAAACAAGGTAAAGCCTGTAAGGCTTTAACCCTAGTCAAGGAACTAAAGACAACAAAGACGTGCTGAGAGCAGGAGAAACAGCATTCAGAGCCCACCAGCTGGTTATTCAATACCAAATGGTTATCGCTGAAAACAAAAACACAGGAGTAACACTATACAGCTTGAGAAATGCTTACACACCTAAACACACACACACACACACACACACACACACACACACACACACACACTGTGCATATAACAATACGTTTTTTTGTGGTATTTATCATATATGTATATTTTTTATTAATATGCATTTTTTTAAAATTTTTCATCAATTACACTTTATTCATTCTGCATCCCCCCATAAGCCCCTCCCTCCTCCCCTCCCAATCCCACCCTCCCTCCTCCCTCTGCTTGCATGCCATTCCCCAAGTCCACTAATAGGTGAGGTTCTCCTCTCCTTTCTGATCTTAGTCTGTCAGTTCACATCAAAAGTGGCTGCATTGTCCTCTACTATGGCCTGGTAAGGCTGCTCCCCCCCAGAGGGAGGTGATCAAAGAGCAGGCCAATCAGATTATGTCAGAGGCAGTCCCTCTTCACATTACTATGTAGCCCAATTGGACTCTGAACTGCCCTGGGCTACATCTGTGCAGGGGTTCTAGGTTATCTCCATGAATAGTCCTTGGTTGGAGTATGAGTCTCTGGGAAGTTCCCTGTGTTCAAATTTTCTTGTTCTGTTGCTCTCCTTGTGGAGACCCTGTCCTCTCCAGCTCTTACTATTTCCCAGTTCTTACCTAAAATTCCATTCACTCTGCCCAACAGTTGCCCATCAGGCTCAGCATCTGCTTTGATAGTCTGAAGGGCAGAGGCTTTCAGAGGCCCTCTGTGGTAGGTTCCTAGGTTGTTTCCTGTTTTCTTCTTCTTCTGATGTCCATCCTCTTTGCCTTTCCGGGTGGGGATTGGACATTTTAGTTAGGGTCTTCTCTCTTGCTTAGTTTCTTTAGATGCACAGGTTTTAGTGGGTTTGTCCTATGTTGTATGTCTATATGAGTGAGTATATATCATGTGTGTCTTTTTGCTTCTGGGACAACTCACTCAGGATGATTCTTTCCAGGTCCCACCATTTACCTGCAAATTTCATGATTTCCTTATTTTTCATTGCTGAGTAATATTCCAGTATATATAAAGAACTAAAGAAGCTGAAAAGCAGCAAACCAAGTAATCCACTTAAAAAATGGGGAACAGAGCTAAACAGAGAATTCTCTGTAGAGGAATACCGAATGGCAGAGAAGCACTTAAGGAAATGCTCAACCTCACTAGCCATTAGGGAAATGCAAATCAAAACAACCCTGAGATTTCACCTTACACCCATGAGAATGGCCAAGATCAAAAACTCAAGTGACAACACATGCTGGAGAGGTTGTGGAGAAAGGGGAACCCTTCTCCACTGCTGGTGGGAATGTAAACTTGTACAACCACTCTGGAAATCAATCTGGCGCTTTCTCAGACAACTAGGAATAGCGCTTCCTCAAGATCCAGCCATACCACTACTGGGCATATATCCAAAAGAGGCTCAAGTACACAAAAAGGACATTTGCTCAACCATGTTTGTAGCAGCTTTATTTGTAATAGCCAGAAGATGGAAACAACCCAGATGCCCCTCAACTGAAGAATGGATGCAGAAATTGTGGTACATCTACACAATGGAACAATACGTTTTTTTAAAAGGGGGCATACATTTGAAAAAGATGGAGTACATGGGAGGATATAGAGGAAGAAAATAGAAGGGGAAATTGCATAATCATGCTATAATTTTGAAACTATTTGCTAAATCATTTTTAAGAATTATGTGAAGCAGGACATTCGCCCCAAGCATGGTTGGATACCAGAAAAACGCTAAAATGTTACGCTCAGGATGTGAGGCTAAGCACTGCACTCAGGGTCAGCCGCTTTGGACCCAGAGAAGAGCATGTCTGATTGCATGCGGGTTGATACCCCAGGTCCCGCCTCTGAGAAAAAGGTATCGGATGGGTCTGATGCTCTTTGGGTGGATGACACCTAAATGAACATCGGTACAAAGTCCCAATTTATTTCTAATATCAGAGATCAGACCTCTACTCTTGCCTGATGCGTCTAAAACAAAAAGGGGGAACTGTAGAGAGCTGCGGGATGCTATGCCTTAAAGATGGAGCTGGTTTCCGCCTTTCACCTTCCCGATGGTGAGTGCTCTCTGTCACGAACAATTCCACATTTGGCTAAGGCTGAGGATCTGGCTTGCTTCCATGTATGTGGACCTATCTGCATTGCCCAGGTGGCACGCCTGGGTTGGCTACCCAGAGGCTATTTAAGCTGTGGGCTGGCTTTCCCCAGGGTCAGATGATTGTTCAAGGTTCCTGAATAAACTGTATTGAAAAAAAAAAAAGAATTATGTGTATTGTTTATATTTATTCATTTTATATTTATTATTTTTATTTGCTGACATTTATTTATTTGTATTATACTTATTATAATTTATAAGACATAGAACCAACCACCCACAATAGTCTAGTTTTCTGCAAATAGAAATAGCTGTCTCAGAGTCTACTCAGTTATTTCCAAACATGACTGTTCTTCACGTGGTCCTAGCCCTCTATTGTTGGACCACAGCAGAATCTGCAGAGGAAGTTCCCCCTCTATCCACATTTAAGTGATTCTAACTCATACAAGGAGTAAACAACAATGGTACATGTAATGAGGAAAGAATTGTCCTATGTAATAAACTTTCTCAAAAATCATAGAATGAAACATGTTAGTGACCTTTATTTGTGGGTGCAAAAGATGTAATCCTTACTTTCTAATTTTGAGTCCTCATCTTGAGTTAGTTAGTGAGGTTAATGTGATCTGACAGCTTCTTTTCTGTAACAAGATATTTTCTGCTCCAAAACTGAGTGAAGAGTGAATTCAGAATTTTAAGATGGTGGTATTTGGTACAGGAGAGAACTCTTGAAGGCAGATGGCAAGAAAGCAAAAATTTTTGCTTTATTTTAATTCTATGTTAGACTGTTATGCCAAAAAAGAGAATATTTCATTATCTTTAATTTTTTTTTGTTAATAATCATTAGTAGGAGAAACAAGGAGAGAGGATAGTTTACAGAATGCTTGATTTCCCAAGGCAAAGACTGTGGCAAGAGATTTTATTTCATATTGGCTATATTGTAATTACTCTCAGAAATCAAAATCACCATATACCAAATCACATACTGTGGCTAGACAGGTCATAGGCCTAGGAGAAAACCTAATACAATTATTATGCTAATTGCAAAAAGCCTGAAATAAAAGCCTAATGGCTTTTTACTATACCCACACATATCAACTCATCTCTGAACTATTTATGTTAACTTTTTTAATTAAATATTTATTTTTAAATTAATTACAGTTTATTCACTTTGTATCCCAGCTGTAGCTCCCTCCATCATTCTCTCCAAAAACCTCCCTCCCTCCCTCTACTCCTTCCCTGCCCCTCTCCAATTCCGCTGATAGGGGAGGTCCTCCTCCCCTTCCTTCTTACCCTAGCTTATCAGCTCTCATCTGGACTGGCTGCATTGTTCTCCTCTGTGGCCTGGCAAGGCTGATCCCCCATTGGGGAGGCAGAAAGGGGTTGTCAAAGAGCCAGCTACTGTGTTCATGTCAGAGACAGTCCCTGATCCCCTTACTATGGTACCCACTTCAATGCTGAGCAGAAGCTTCTTTAAAATTTAATTTTATTTATATATTTATTTATTACAATTTATTCACTTTGTATCCCCTCTGATGCCCCCTCCCTTGTTTCCTCCAAGTCTCCCCACACACCATGCCTCTTCTCCCCCTATGCCTTTTCCCTAGTCCCTTGAAAGAGGATATCCTCCTCTCCTTCTATATGACCCTTATCTTGTCAAGGCTGGCTGCATCCGCCTCCTCTGTGGCCTGGCAAGGTTGCATCCCCCAGAAGGTGATCAGACAGCCTGCTACTGAGTTCATGGCAGAGGCAACCCCTGTATCCATTACCAGGGAACCCACTTGGAAACTGAACAGGGCTTCCTTTGAACAAGGGTTCTTGGTCCTCTCCATTCATGGTCTTTAGTTGGAGTATCAGTCTCTGCAGGACCCCCTCCGCTCAGGTATTTTGGATCTGTTCTCTTTGTGGAGCTCCTGTCGCCTCCAGGTCCTTCAATCTCCCTCTTCTTCCATAAGGATTCTGTCACTCTGCCTAAGATCACCCTGAGTGAGGTAACCCAGAATCAGAAAGACACAAATGATATATTCTCACTTATAAGTGGATATTAGCCATATAATATAGAATATTATATACTATAGGATATATATACTAAAATAGGATAAATATACTAAAATTTAGGATGTTTATAGAGGATAAATATAGGATAAATATACTAAAATCTAAAGCCCTAAAGAAGTTAAACAACAAGAAAGACCCTAAGGAAGATGCTTAATCCTCATTCAGAAGCACAAACAGGATAGACATTGGAAGGAGGAGAGAACAAGGAACAGGACAGGAGCTGTCCACAGAGAACCTCTGATAGACTCTACCCATCAGGGTATCTGAGAAGCTTTTATTTGCATTATATTTGATTAACATAGACCCACAAGTGACCAAAATACAAGAAAAGAGATTTTTTTCAACCCTATACACAACACTTATACCACATGTCCTCTCATCAAAGCTGAAGAACCACTGGAGAAGAGAGGACAAGAGAATGTAAGAGCCAGAGATGCCAAATGACTAAAAGGAAATGCTGCCTGTTGAACACAAGTCACTTCCACATATGAACTCACAGCGTTTATGGCAGTATGCACAAACTTATTTGGAACCAAGCCAGAACAAATCCCAGCATGCAGCTGGATATTGGACACACACACACACAAAAAAAAAAAAAAATTATCTAATCCTTAGCCATGTTGCTATGGGCAATTATGTGCTGCCTGGAAAGAAATATTTTCTCTACATGTGTTACCCCTGGTAAGCCAATTGCAGTGAAAGACCACATACCCAAAAATAGTTGGACAACACAATTGGTCCCTATGGGCTTTGAAAAACCAACACAGTGTTGTGGGTATAGGAAAGCAGATGTGGATCTGGGAAGACTTAGAGGCGAGAGGGTGATTATATTAAGACATAAAAAATATTCTGTGGCACTATTAATATTCCCAAACCACACAATCCTCATACCTAAGCCTTTTGGGTAAACTTTAAGACTTAAGTGCATGAGATGTGCTTCATCATTCTTGGCCCCATTCCACTAGATTTTGATAAGATTCACCTCCAAGGCACACATGTGCATTTGTGTGTGTGCATGTGCCCACATGCACACTCAAAGACACCATCGGAACTGCCAGATTCTTTTCAGAAGCATCATACTACCCATACTGCCAAAAGCCTTGCTCCATATTCCATATCGTTCTTAGCAGGGACAGAAAATAATAACTTCCCACACATAATCTCAAGGGAGGTGCTTAGCATTGTTGTACTCACACACAATATTGGACCGCGAGAAACAAAGAACATTGGCTGATTTTTCCCGAGTTTTACATAGGTCTCAACTTTCTATCTGCTGTGCAAGGTTCTTCTGTTTTTTAGACTTCTGGCATTTGTTCTATACATAGCTGGCCAGGCTCAAGAAAAAGACAGTAACAGTCACTATGTCTCAATGTTTTGTTCGTAAAGATTCTGACATTGTTAAGATCCTCTGATCTGAATCTTATCACATATCAAAGTTTGAAATATGCTATAATAGCTGTTTTGCAGTACGGTTAAAATTTTAATTATTCTAAAGGGCAAATTTGTGTGAGAAAAAAATGTAAGCTAGAAACTCAGGAATAATCCAAAAGAACAATATTCTAATGACAGATACCTTTAGGAACTCATGAAGGACATGTGACAAAAAGACACTTTCTTGACATGAGCCTTTGCTAAGTTTTTCACAGATTTCCTGTTGAATATTCTCATGCTCAAATGTCATTGTATTAGAGTATAAAATCTAAAGTCATATCTAAGCTTATCTGATATACAAGTTGATCTTCAGGGTTCTGTTATTAATGAATGAGGATGCTGGAATCTGACAATGAATCAGATCCTAACATGTTGTAACAATATGACCCATTTATGCATATTTCAAAACTGTCCACACTTTGAGGAAAAACAAACAACAAACAAATAAAAACCTCTTGTTTCAAAAAGATGAAAGAATACTTGTTAAAGTGAATAACATAAATAACTTTAATGAAGTATTAGATATTCTCAAATATATATATATATATATATATTCTAATGTAGCATACCTTCTAAAGACTATGACATTTTCATATACATACAAAATGAAGTGATGGATCACCTTGATACCTAAACCACACAAAGACCCAACAAAAAAAGAGAACTTCAGGCCTATCTCTCTTATGAACATTGACGCAAAAATACTCAATAACATACTTGCAAACCGAATCCAAGAACATATCAAAGATATCATCCACCATGACCAAGTAGGCTTCATCCCAGGCATGCAAGGGTGCTTCAACATACGGAAATCCATCAATCTAATCCACTACATAAAAAAACTGAAGGAGAAAAACCACATGATCATCTCCTTAGATGCCGAAAAAGCATTTGACAAAGTCCAACACCCATTCATGTTTAAAGTCTTGGAGAGATCAGGGATACAAGGCACATACCTAAACATAGTAAAGGCAATATATAGCAAGCCTATAGCCAACATCAAACTCAATGGAGAGAAACTTAAATCAATACCACTGAAATCAGGGACAAGACAAGGCTGTCCATTGTCCCCATATCTCTTCAACATAGTACTTGCAGTCCTAGCCAGAGCAATAAGACAACTAACAGAGATCAAGGGGATACAAATCTGAAAGGAAGAGGTCAAAGTGTCACTATTTGCAGATGATATGATAGTATACATGAGTGACCCCAAAAATTCAACCAGAGAACTCCTTCAGCTGATAAACACCTTCAGCAAAGTGGCAGGATACAAAATCAACTCAAAAAAATCAGAAGCCCTCCTATATATCAAAGACAAAAAGGCTGAGAAAGAAATTAGGGAAACAAAACCCTTCACAATAGCCACTAATAACATAAAGTACCTTGGTGTGACTCTAACCAAGCAAGTGAAAGACCTGTTTGAGAAAAACTTCAAGTCTCTGAAGAAAGAAATCAAGGACGATATCAGAAGATGGAAAGATCTCCCATGCTCATGGATTGGTAGGATTAACATTGTGAAAAAGGCCATACTGCCAAAAGCAATCTACAGATTCAATGCAATTCCCATCAAAATACCAACTCAGTTCTTTACAGACCTTGAAAAAAAGATTCTCAGCTTCATATGGAGAAACAAAAAACCCAGAATCTCCAAAACGATCCTGTACAACAACAGATCATCTGGAGGTATCTCCATCCCTGATCTCAAGCTGTACTACAGGGCAACAGTAATACAAACTGCATGGTATTGGCATATAAACAGAAAAGAGGATCAATGGAACCGCATAGAAGACCCAGAAATAAATCCATACACCTATGAATACTAGATATTTGACAAGGAAGCCAAATCCATTCAATGGAAAAAAGACAGCATCTTCAACAAATGGTGCTGGACCAACTGGATGTCTACATGCAGAAAAATGAAAATAGATCCATATTTATCACCCTGCACAAAACTAAAGTCAAAGCGGATCAAGGACCTCAACATAAAACCAGATAGCCTAAATCAATTGGAAAAAAAAAGTGGGGAACAGCCTAGAACTCATTGGCACAGGAGACAACTTCCTGAACAGAACAGCAACAGCACAGGCTCTAAGAGCAACAATCAATAAATGGGACCTCATGAAACTGAAAAGTTTCTATAAAGCAAAGGATACCATCATCCAAACAAAACGACTGCCTACAGATTGGGAAAGAATCTTCACTAACCCTTTATCCAACAGAGGACTAATATCCAGTATATACAAAGAACTAAAGAAGCTGAAAAGCAGCAAACCAAGTAATTCAATTAAAAAATGGGGAACAGAGCGAAACAGAGAATTCTCGACAGAGGAATATCGAATGGCAGAAAAACACTTAAAGAAATGCTCATCCTCATTAGCCATCAGGGAAATGCAAATCAAAACGACCCTGAGATATCACCTTACACCCATCAGAATGGCCAAGATGAAAAACTCAAGTGACAACACATGCTGGAGAGGTTGTGGATAAAGAGGAACCCTCCTCCACTGCTGGTGGGAGTATAAACTAGTACAACCACTCTGGAAATCTATCTGGCGCTTTCTAAGACAATTAGGAATAGTGCTTCCTCAAGACCCAGCTGTACCACTGCTAGGTATATACCCAAAGTTTGCTCAAGTACAAAAAAGGGATACTTACTCAACCATGTTTATAGCAGCTTTATTTGTAATAGCCAGAACCTGGAAACAACCCAGATGTCTATCAACAGAGGAATGGGTACAGAAATTGTGGTATTTTTACACAATGGAATACTACTCAGCAATCAAAAAGGAGGAAATTATGAAATTTGCAGGCAAATGGTGGGATCTAGAAAAGATCATTCTGAGTGAAATATCCCAGAAGGAGAAAGACAAACATGGGATATACTCACTTATATAGACCTATAAGATATGATAAACATAATGAAATCTGTACACCTAAAAAAGATAATCAATTGAGCGGACATGGGGTAAGATGATCAATCCTTGTTTAGAAAGACAGATGGGATGTGCATTGAATGTATGACAGGAGTCTACTGAGCGCATCTGAAACTCCAACTAGCAGTGTTTTCAAAGCACAGACTCATGACCAAACCTTTGGCAGAGTACAGGGAATCATAAGAAAGAAGGGGAGTTAGTCTGATGGGGAAAGCATAGGAGCTCCACAAGGACCAAATATATCTGGGCACAGGGTCTTTTCTGAGACTGACATTCAACCAAGGACCATGTATGGATATAACCTAGAACCTCCACTCAGATGTAGCCTGTGGTTGCTCAGTAACCAATTGGTTTCCCAAAGTGTGGGGAACAAGGACTATTTCTAACAGGAACTGAATGACTGGCTCTTTGGTCTCCCCACCCCCGAAGGGAGGAGCAGTCCTGTTAGGCCACAGAGGAGGGCTTTGCAGCCAGTCCTGAAGATACCTGATAAAACAGGATCAGATGAATGGGGAGGAGGTCCCCCCTATCAGTGGACTTGGAAAGGGGCACGGTGGAGATGAGGGAGGGTGGGAGGGACTGGGAGGGAATGAGGGATAGGGAAACGGCTGGGATACAGAGTTAATAAAATGTAACTGATAAAAAATAATAATAATAAAATAAAAAAAGAATAAATGTATACATAATCTTACATAGTTACTACTGAGGTACAAGTTTTTCAACCCTATTCTTTTTAACAAAGTTCAAGAAAATAATACAATATTATTAATGACCATGTTTCTTAATCTGATACTAGATCTCTATCTCATCTACCATTCAAAACTCAATTATTATGTTATTAGAGTCTATTGTGAAGGGTGTTGATTCCCTAATTTCTTTTTCGGCCCTTTTGTCTTGGGTATACAGGAGGGCTTCTGAGTTTTTGAGTTAATTTTGTATTTAGCCACTTTGCTGAAAGTGTTTATCAGCTGAAGGAGTTTTCTGGTTGAATTTTTGGGGTCACTTAGGTATACTATCATATTACCTTCAAATAGTGAAAATTTGACTTCTTCTTTTCTGATTTGTATCCCCTTGATCTTCCTTACTATTTGTATTGCTTTAACGAGGACTTCAAGTACTATGTTGAAGAGACATGGGGCGAGTGAGCAGCCTTGCTTTGTCCCTGATTTCAGTGGGATTGATTTAAGTTTCTCTCTGTTTAGTTTGATGTTGGCTGTAGGCTTGCTGTATATTGGCTTTACTATGTTTAGGTATGTGCCTTGTATCCCTGATCTCTCCAAGACTTTAAACATGAATGGGTGTTGGACTTTGTCAAATGCTTTTTCAGCATCTAAGGACATGATCATGTGGTTTTTCTCCTTCAGTTTGTTTATATGATAGATTACATTGATGGATTTCCGTATATTGAACCACCCTTGCATGCCTGGGATGAAGCCTCCTTGGTTATGGTAGATGATATCTTTTATGTATCCTTGAATTCAGTTGCCAGTATTTTGAGTATTTTTGCATCAATGTTCATAAGAGAGATAGGTCTGAAGTTCTCTTTTTTTTTGTTAGGTCTTTGTGTGGTTTAGGTATTAAGGTGACTGTGGCTTCATAAAATGAGTTTGATAATGTTCCTCTGTTTCTATTTTGTGGAATAGTTTGAGAAGTATTGGTGTTAGCACTTCTTTGAAGGTCTGGTAGAATTCTGTGCTGAAACCGTCTGGCCCAGCGCTTTTTTTGAAAGACAGGCTGTTGGTGACTGCTTCAATTTCCTTGGGGAATATAGGGATGTTCAATCTTTCTACCTGATCCTGAGTTAATTTTGACAGATGAAAAGAAACTATCAAGAAAAATGTCCATTTCATTTAGATTTTCAAATTTTGTAGCATATAGGCTTTTTTTTTTTTTTTCAATGCAGTTTATTCAGGAACCTTGAACAATCATCTGACCCTGGGGAAAGCCAGCCCACAGCTTAAATAGCCTCTGGGTAGCCAACCCAGGCGTGCCACGTGGGCAATGCAGATAGGTCCACATACATGGAAGCAAGCCAGATCCTCAGCCTTAGCCAAATGTGGAATTGTTCGTGACAGAGAGCACTCACCATCGGGAAGGTGGAAGGTGGAAACCAGCTCCATCTTTAAGGCATAGCATTCCGCAGCTCTCTACAGTTCCCCCTTTTTGTTTTAGACGCATCAGGCAAGAGTAGAGGTCTGATCTCTGATATTAGAAATAAATTGGGACTTTGTACCGATGTTCATTTAGGTGTCATCCACCCAAAGAGCATATAGGCTTTTGAATTAGTCCTAATGATTGTTTGGATTTCCTCAGTGTCTGTAGTTATGTTTCCCTTTTCATTTCTGATTTTGCTGATTTGGATAGTTTCTTTCCGCCTTTTAGTTAGTTTGGCTAAAGGTTTGTCTATCTTGTTGATTTTCTCAAAGAACCAGTTTTTGGTTTCATTGATTCTTTGAATTGTTTTCTGGTATGGAATATTTTTCCATATTCTGAATGTTCTCACTCTTAAGGTATAAAGGACAGTAAATGCTAAAGGGCAATGTACATTTTAAATCTAGTTAGAATTTTAGGTTATTTCTCAATATCAGAACTTCCAAATTACTTTGTTACTTCAATACTCTATAGACAAATATATAATATGAAACAAAATTTCAGTTTTAAAAATAATAAAAAGTTTCCTCACAAAATGTATGTGTGGTAACAACTGCTTTACAATTAGAGGGATGTTTACCTCTAGCCATCTGGTTGTCATCTCTCTCTGGTGAGGTGGCCTAACCAGGCCACAGAAAAAGAGGATACAGGCAGTCCTGATGAGACCTGATAGGCTAAGGTCAGAAGGTCAGATAGTAAGGAGAGGAGGACCTCCCTATTAGTGGACTAGAGGAGAGACATGATGGGTGAGAAGACAGAGGAAGGGTGGGACCCAGAGGAGAGTAGAGAGGGGGCTATAGCTGGGATACAAAGTGAATAGATTGTAAATAATAATAATAATAAATAATAACAGCAGGATGTGGTTCTCAAGTTAGTATTATTTCCATAAAGAACCTTCCTTTCCTCTCCTTTAAAAATTTTGATTTTGTGTTTTTTTTTGTTTTGTTTTTTGTGGGGGGGGGGTTGTTACAGGGTTTGGGCATTTTAGAGCCATGAACTAAGCCATGGTGGCTCTCTCTGCTTTGTGTTTGTGGGTGTAGGTTTGAGCATACACCTTGCAGCTCCAGCCGCCACATCTGCTGCTTGTGGCCACAGAGGCCCTATCATTGTGAACAGTAGTTGTCTGGAATTGTGAGCCTGCCTGTCTGTCTCTCTGTTGATCAGTTTGTCTGTCTGTCTCTCTGTTTCTAATGTTTTCTTGGTCATGTTGTGTTATCAAAGCAGTAGAAAAGATAGACTGTGTGTCTGTTTCTGTGTGCGTGCACATGTGCATATTCATACACATAGGTGTTTACAGAAGCCAGAAGAAGGTATTGAATAGTCTGGAGCTAGTTACAGGTATTTGTACAGCCTGACACAAGTGATAAGAAAACAAACTTTGTTTCTCTGCAAGAAGTTAGTTTTATGTAATTAACTTCTAAGCTACCTCTCCAGCCACTGTGTTGGTATTTAAATGACAAATTCAATGTTTTTATGAGAATGGTATGTTTAAATGCTTAGTTCTGTTTTCAGAGTTTTGTGTTCTAAAACATTATCCATCAAATGAACACACATGTAAATTTTTACAGATCAGAAAATATTCTTAAAATCTCTGTTTTTAATGATATGTATTTTAAATATTGAAGAATATGTCTCATAGAAATTCTCTACTATTCAATTCAAGGAATCAAAGAGTATCTAATTATACTCTCTGAATTGCACTAAATTATACTGAGATAAGGTAGAGCAGTGTAATTTGCTATTTACCAAAGAATCTGTTTAACCTTTATTAAATGTTGGTGATTGGTGATTATGCACAGCTAGAGATAATATTAAGAATTAAAAATCATGAATGCAAGATTCTCCAGAATATAAAATTTAAATGTTGCTTTTGCATTATTATTAAAAGTAAATAATTAGACTCAATTTTTAAGTTTTTTTCTCTGTCAGTTTAGATGATTATATTAATGTTTCAGTTCTTGCTAATATTTTTATATCTAAATTTTATGTATCTTTAATATTCAGATAATTCCATTTCTTAGTTTTATGAAGTACATGCCCTAATTCATGTGTATTATTGTTGTGAAAGTCATTATTATTGTTTTTGTGTCATTTTAATAACAATCATAATGAGTTCATCACAATTCTTGGATACACAAAAGTGGGAGACTACCTAAGTTTCCAACTGTGGTTTATTTTTAAATATTTCACTAGTAACAGTTGTGATACTTGAGAGAAATTAGAAATTTATATTTTGTTGGCAACTAGGAAAAAGCCTAAGGATATTTCCAATTCTTCTTTTCAGAACAATTTTTTTTTTCAATGCAGTTTATTCAGGAACCTTGAACAATCATCTGACCCTGGGTAAAGCCAGCCGACTTTAAATAGCCTTTGGGTAGCCAACCTCAGCATGCCATGTGGGCAATGCAGATAGGTCCACATACATGGAAGCAAGCCAGATCCTCCGCCTTAGCCAAATGTGGAGTTGTTTGTGACAGAGAGCACTCACCATCGGGAAGGTGGAAGGCGGAAACCAGCTCCATCTTTCAGGCGCGGCATTACGCAGCTCTCTACAGTTCCCCCTTTTTGTTTTAGACGCATCAGGCCAATCTCCCTTATGAACATTGATGCAAAAATACTCAACAAAATTTTCAGAACAATTTTGAGTGAAAAATTCAAGTATTGACTGGTGGAGCAACACATTTCAGTTTCATTTCAGAAAACCTGTATTTGTTATGATATGTATATATATGAAATGGAAAAATAAGCTCCAAATAAATTTTGATATGAACTAAAAATGATCCCCATGAGGTTCTTGGGATGCAAAGAGAAGTAATGCCTCTGGGAATCTGATTATAAAGAAAATCAGAGTTCATATGTCAGAATATTGTACAGATTAATAGAATGTTCTATCATAAAATTCAAAGAAAGAAATTGAGATAGATATCAGAAGACAGAAATATGTCCAATGCTCATGGAAAAGTAAGATACCATAGTGAAAAAAGGTCATCTTACCAAAATCAATCTACAGATTCAATACAATACCCATCAAAATATCAATACAGTTACAGAACTTGCAAGAACAATTCTAAACTTCACATGAAGAAACAGAATACCCAGAATAGCTAAAACAACCATCTATTACAAAAGAACTTCTAGAGGTATCTCCATCTCTGAATTGAAGTTTTACTACAGAGCATTTGTAATAAAAACTACATGGTACTGGCATAAAAGTAGACTGGTTAATCAATAGATTCAAATTGAAGACCCAGAAATAAACTCACACACATATGGTTTGATTTTTGACAAAGGAGGTAAAAACATACAATGGTAAAAAAAAAAAAAGCCAAAATCTTCAAGAAATGGTGCTGGTCTGATTGGATGTCTACTTAAAGAAAAATGCAGCTTGATCCATACTTCAACACCCTGAACAAAACTCAGTCAAGTGGATCAAAGACCTCAACATAAACCAGACACACTCAACCTGATAGAATAAAAAGTAGAGAAGAGCCTTGACCTCATTGGCACCAAAAGCACAGGCTCTAAGATCAACATTCAATAAATGGGACCTCACGGAAATGAAAAGCTTCTGTAAGACCGAGGACACTGTCAATAAAATGAAATGACCGTCTTTAGACTGGGAAAAGAACTTCACCAATCCTACATCTGACAAAGGAGTAAATAGCCAAAACATATAAAGAATTCAAGAAATTAATCACCAACAAACAAAACACCACAACTTAAAAAAAATGAGGCAAAATACTAAAGAGAGAACTTTCATCAGGGGATTATCAAATGGCTGAGAGGAACTTATAAAAATGCTCAATGTCCTTAGCCATTAGGAAAACTCAAATCAAAATGAGTCTGACATTCCACCTTAAGCCTGTCACAATGGCTAACATCAAAACCTTGTTACAGTACATGCTGGCAAGGATGTGGAGAAAGGGGAACAATTTCCCATTGCTGGTGAGAATGCAAACTTGTATAACCACTTTGGAAATCAATCTGACACTTTCTCAGAAAATTGAGCATTACTCTACCTCAAGACCCAGCTTTACCAATCATGGGTATATACCCCCAAAATGCTCCACCATACAAGGAAACTTGTTCAGCTGTGTTCATATCAGCTTTATTCGTAATATCCAGGAACTAGAAACAATCTAGATGTCCCTTATCCAAATAATAGATACAGAATCTGTGGTACATTTCCACAATGGAATACTACTCAAGCTATTAAAACAAAAACAAAAAAAAAAAAAAGAAAGAAAAAGAAATCACAAAGTTTGAAAGCAAATGGATGGAACTAGAAAAGATCACCCTGAGTGAGGTAACCTAGGCACGGAAAGATAGACATGGTATGTAGTCACTTAAATGGATCTTAGCCATGAAGTATGAAGTACAGCATAAACAAACAAAAATGCAGAACACCCTAAGAAGATAAGTAAAAAAGAGGATCCAAAGGAAGATGCTTAAATCTCATTAAGAATGGAAAATAGAATAGATAGAGGTAATGACTGAAGAGAGAGAACAAAATAGGAAAGGAAACACAGAGAGATATGAGGGTGGAGATCAGATCTGGGAAGAGTGGTCATGGGAGGACAAAAGGCCTGTAGAGAAAAGAGAAACTGTGGATAAGGGAATCTCTCTGACAAGCTTGAGACCTAAATCAGAATAGGCTCCTGGGGGAATATAAGAGAGACTCTAGCAGAGATTCCTAGGTGCACAGGCCATAGAGATGGAAAAGGACACCCTCTACCTAGACAAGCCTCCTAGTAGAGGGAAGGAAACACCAACTCAAGCACAAAAACTTTGACTCAGAACTCATCCTACCTACAAAATGTGCAGGGATAAAGATAGAGCAGATATAACAGAGATGGAAGAAAAAGGTCCATCCAATGCCTGGCTCAACCCAAGACCCATGCCATGGGAAAGAACCAACCCTGACACTATTAACAATACTCTGCTAGGCTTGTAGACAGGACTGAAGCGGAGTTTTCTTTTGAGAGGCTCTACCCATCAGTGCCTCAAAACAGATACTCAGACTCACAACCGAACTTCAGGTTATGCACAGGGAGCCTTGTGGAAAAGTGGGGGAAGAAGAAAAGGCAATAAGAGCATCACAAGAAAACCAACAGGGCCAAATTACCAGTGTCAAGAGGGGCCTGCTGAGATTGAAGCACCAACTAGGAACTTTGCATGGACTTTTACAAAGATATAATGGATGGGGCAGCTCAGTTCTCATGTGGGCTCCCATGAGAGCATGGACTTTTTTGCCAGCTTTTCATTTGCTTCCCCTGGAGGAACTAGCTTGCTAGGCCACAGAGAAGAAGACACATTCAGCTCTGATGAGCTAGGATGGCTTGCAAGGGGGGTTCTTCTCTTCTGAAAAATAGGGGAGAGGGAGAGGGAGAGAGTGGGAAGGTAGGACTGGGAGGGGAGGAAGGATGGGGCTACGACCAGGATGTAAAGTGCAGAAAGAAAGAAAGAAAGAAAAAAAGAAAGAACAAAAGGAAGAAAGGAAGGAAGGAAGGAAGGAAGGAAGGAAGGAAGGAAATGAATAAATAAAGTGAGAGGCTCAATGAAGGCTTTCAACATAGTGGTGGGACTGAACCACCAACCCAGCCACAAAACCTTCAACTTACAATCTGTCCTGACTTTTTGATGTGCTGGGGGTGGGGGGGCAATGGAAGCTAAGTGCTTGTGGGAGCTGCCAACCAATGACTGTAGTAATTTTAGGCACACACCATGAGAGTGAGCCCAGGCTCAAAACTGCCTAGATAGTCTGGAACTGGAACCTGGATGGAACAGAAACCAAAATGACTGACAAAAAAGTAAATGAAATTCCTCCTAGTGACATTCTACTATAATCATACATTAGTGCATAGCCCGATCATCATCAGAGAGGCTTTTTTTTTGTTGCAGGTGATGGCAACAAATGCAGAAACCTATTGGCAAACATTAGACAGAGTGGAGAAACCCATGGAAGAGAGTTAGGAAGGACTGCAGGAGCCGGAGAAGTTGCAGACACCAGGAAAACAGGCTCACACAGTCTACTAAGCAGGGCTCATAAGGGCTCACAGAGACTCCAGTGCTAACCTTTGCACCTGCATGGGTCTGCATGAGGAACTCTACATATATGTTGTGGTTATTTAGCTTGGTGTTTTGTGGGAATCCTAACAGAGTGAGGCTATCTGACTCTTTCCCCTTCGTCGGGACCCTTTTTCTCCTATTGGGTTGCTTCTCCCAGCTTTGTTATTAGGGCTTGTTCTGAGTCTTATCGTGTCTTTGTTATGCCATGTTGGCTTCATATACATGGGAGGGCTGCTCTTTTCTGTAGGAAAATGAATAATAAATGGATCTGGAGATAGGGAAAATTAGAGGAGGGGTCACTGAGAAGAAAGGAGGGGTGAGAATCATGGTCAGGATGTACTGTAGGAGAGAATAAATTTCACAAATAAAAAGAAGATGATACATTTTTATCATTTAAAACTAGTTATGAAAGTCACCTTTGGAAAAGTATATATTAGTGTTTATTAAAATAAAGAGAATAACAGTTTCTTAAAACCAAAAAGGAGTTAAGACAAAGAACAGTGACATTCTTAAGAATAAGAGAAAAAGAAATTAGATGTAATAAAGTTTATTTGCACAAGGGTAGTGCACATTATATAAATATGACTTTACCTGTGATTTATCAGAAGAGCTTTACGCTACAGAAATTGAGTATACTCTTTGTTTTCAGGCTTCCTCAAGCAGGTTTTTATTATAGAAACTTTAAAAATATGTATTACCTATTGTGTGTATGATTAACAAGTTGTTTACAATTTATTTTGAGTTTTAGAAATATCTCCTGAAAATAACAAACTAAAAACTGCTAGAGCTCTCACTTCATTGCTGCCCCTATGAATTGCATAGGTTTGGAAGCACTAAAAACAACGTTTTACTTTGGAGATATTAGAGACTAGATTCCATTACTAGGTAGAATTCAGCTAATAACCACATAAAATACAACATTATTGTCATTATTTCCAACTACTGAAGTTATGATTTGGAATGAATAATCTATCTTCACATTGCTAAAGCACTCTGAGTGTCTCATGTTTAAAGTGTTATGAAGCATCTTTTAAATTTCTTTGCAAGTGTGATTATTAGTTTGTGTAATTGCTTTCAAATCACACTTAGCAATGCTCATCAGAAATTCTTCACAGAAAGTTGAATTGAGAAACATTGTTCTCAATTCTTTTTAATTTTTATTATTATCATTTATTACAATTTATTCTATTTTTTATCCTGGCTGTATCCCTGGTCTCCTCCCAATCCCGCCCTCTGCCACTCTTCTTCATTTATTCTCCTCCCCTTGTCCACTGATAGGGGAGTTCCTCCACCCCTTTTATTGAACCTAGCTTATCAGGTCTCCTCAGGACTGGTTGCATTGTCTTCCTCTGTGCCCTGGCAAGACTGCACCTCTCATGGGGAGGTGATCAGAGACCCTATCACTGAGTTTATGCCAGAGAAAGCCCATGTTCCCCCTATTAAGGAACCCACAGGGAGACTATGGGCTACATCTGAACAGGGGTTTTAAGTCCTCTTCATGCATTGTCCTTGGTTGGGGTATCAGTCTCTGCAGGGCCCCCAGAGCTCAGTTTTATGTCTCTGTTGGCTTTGTTTTGGAGCTCTTGTCCCCTCCACGCCTTTCTATCTCCCCTTCTTTTATAAGATTCCCTGTACTCTGCCCAAAGTTTGGTTATGAGTCTCAGCCTCTGCTTCAAAACATAGATCAGTAGAGTCTTTCAGAGGCCAACTGTGGTAATGTGGGGATTATGTGACATGCCACCAATAAACCAAGACTATGAGAACTTCTCCAACCTGTGGAAAGCAGACCTCTCCTTAATAAGCAACACTGTTATTCTAAAGAAAGAAATTAATTTCAGCTTGATGCTAAGTTATACTTTTAGATGTATGAAATGATAGAAATGTTGTTTTTGTACATCCCGAGAAAATGTGTATGAGCGTATGCCCGGCGCATTTCTGAGTGCCTGTTTGAGAGGAACAAGCATTGGAAGAGATGCAATAATGTGGTAGCAGAGTTCATTTGGAACCTAAGAAAATCAGATCAAGTCAAGAGACTAGAGGTGGAATACTCAGGTACTGACATAACATATGAGCTGAAGCTAATTTTGGAAGGATCTCAAGGTAAGTAATGTAAAGTGTCAGATTATGACCCATGGATTTTGGCTTCACAATACTATTGGTGAGAAAAATGTGCCTAGATATTTGAGAACCATATAATAAAGTCCCAGAAGTAAATCTATCATTGTGTTATTAAACAAGTTTTTTCTCACTGGGTCCCATAAGAGCCACCTTAACCTAAATACGGACATAAAGAAAATGGTTGTAGAATACATGCAGGAGAGATGCTTTTTATTCATTCCAGAGAATATTACCTGCTCTTGATACATCTAGTAAGAGCTTACTGTATTTGTTTCTTCGTGAATGCTTCAGTGAAAGATGAAAGCTTAACCTCAGTGTTTCTTTGTTTGCAAGGTATGTGTGAAGGTATTTCTTTTGCAGGGACAAAATGTATATTATGATATTATAAGGTATCACTGTCACATGTAATTTTCACTGTAGTTTCTGCTATTCACTACATAAATCACATATTATGTATTCAAGGTGGTGTATATTCTTGCATGCATCTCCATACCTACTATACTTTTAAGAGCATCTATTATATGTAAAAGATTGTCTAAAATTGTCATAGCACTGAGGTCTTTGTAATATCCAGAAAGTTTTTCCTTAATGTTTAACTCTTTTCTATGTGTTTGGGTGTGTGTGTGCCTCCAAGTTTATATTGTGAAACACTGAGTAATGCTATGAATATATGTAACAAATGAGAGGTCATGAAATTATAAGGAGAGAGGCCATGAGAATGTAATTAATGTGCTTATAGTGGAGACCTGAGAAATTTTTCTTTCTCTTTTCCATAGAAAAGATGTTTTCAATGAATGAGGATATATTCCCATATTCATTAACCAGACACTGATTTTTCTGGGCTCTCTTCTGAGACTTTCCAGCTTCCAACTACAGAAAGAAAACTCCTGGTTTTAGTAAGATGAACCGCATATCATGATGTTTTGGCACCACAAACAGAAAAATAAATCTCTTTTATATTGCACCACTAATACGTCTATCCCTTATTATGTATGTGTGGATGTATTTTAATATTTCAGTGATTATGAACATACAATGTCTAGAGATTTGCAATATTCATCTTTTTATTTTTTTTTTTACTCACCCTTTACCCTTGTCTTCACAACTTTATTTTTTCTCAAAAGATCTGGAGAGGACAGGAACCCCACAAGGAGAGCAACAGAACCAGAATATTTGAACACAGGGGTCTTTCCCGAGACTCATACTCCAACCAAGTAACATGCATGGAGTCCAACTGGATGTCTACATGCAGAAAAATGAAAATAGATCCATATTTATCACCCTGCACAAAACTAAAGCCCTAGTGGATCAAAGACCTCAACATAAAACCAGATACTCTAAATTGGTGAGAAAAAGTGGGGAAGAACCTAGAACTCATTGGCACAGGAGACAACTTCCTGAACAGAACACCAACAGCACAGGCTCTAAGATAAACAATCAATAAATGGGACCTCATGAAACTGAAAAGCTTCTGTAAAGCAAAAGACACTGTCGTCAGAACAAAACGACAGCCTACAGACTGGGAAAGGTTCTTCACCAACCCTATATCTGACAGTGGGCTTATATCCAGAATATATAAAGAACTCAAGAAGTTAAAAAGCAATAAATCTTTCCAACTTCCTAATTCTAGACATCTCCAAAAATTCAGCAACACAGAAGCCCTGTAAGCTCATTTGCTTACTATGTTTTTTTGTTGTTTGTTTGTTTGTTTGTTTGTTTTGTTGTTGTTGTTTTTATGGTGTAAGGGTTTATTTGCATGTCTGGTATTATCTTTGGACATTGTCAACTGAGAACCTCTGTCTAGGTTCAAGGCAACAAATAAGACTGCCAGTCTCAGAACACAAGGCCATTTTTTTTCCAGGTTCCAGAGGATCTCAACAAGTTTTTTTTTTTTTTTTAATTTTTTTATTTTATATGCATTAGTGTGAAGGTGTCAGATCCCTTGGAACTGGCGTTATAGTTGTGAGCTGCCGTGTGGATGCTGGGAGTTGAACCTGGGTCTTTTGGGAAGAGCAGAGGGTGCTCTTAACCACTGAGCCATCACTCCAGCCCTGCAACAAGATTTTTTTTTAAGGAAACAAAGGCCACATGGAGCAGTCTTGCTAGTTTAAGGGATTTATCAAGTCTATCATTGCGACATCACAGGATATTTTACATATTGAATATTTATCAGTTCTTGAGCTCTTCATGTGGAAAAAATATTGATATTCCACTCACATGTGACCTTTTACTGAAAGCTAAAATTCTGCACACCTGCCATACTGTTGCCTTGGTGCAGTGGTCCTGTAATAGACCTAAGGTCAAATGTTGAAGCTAGAAATGGATGAAACACAGCACTTGTGAATTTTAGAGTATTTGAAAAAAAAAACATAATGAAAATAAACTCAATCAGCATTACAGTTAAGGGGGGGGGGAAGGCAAGTTAAAGAACCAGGATTTGTTATATGAAGAGACTAATAATAGTGGGTATTGCAGCAGCTTGGATAAGTTTTTACACAAAGTAGGGTACTGTCACGAATCAAAACTTAAACAGTCTTGAGGCAGAAAAAGACTTCTTATAAGCCAGGGCCTTTAACCCAACATTGTAATTATATTTCATAGGTACATAAAATTCAAATAAAAAAAAACCAGAAAAAATTATGAGAAAATCAATACAACAGAAATTATTCAAAATTTAAACATGGTTCCTGCAAAGGAATGTTTTCAATTGTGTAGCAAAGTATATGTAAATAGTGATGACCATTGTTATGCTTTGTGGAAAATGTACTTTCTTTCCTTTCTTCTCCCTTCCATGCTGTTCATTATGATTTTAAAATAGTCAGATAAAATAACTGTAGATATGATTCTAGATAAAATGTAAGTTGAGCCTTCTGGTACAATTATATGTTATAAGTTATTGGCAAAAAGCCCAGAAGTGCCATGCAAGGGTGATTTACAGGGCAATAAATGGCATAATGTATGTGTCTTTGAAATAGATACATAATTTTTAAATAGTTAGGATGTGGATTATAATTACTAAAAATAAATATAGAAAATAATTTCACTGCTTATAAAGTTATAAGATTTTAAATGACTGTGCCACAAAGAAGTCCTCCACACTCAGAGCCAGAAATTTAAGGAGCATATATTCATTTTTACCAATTTTTTTTCATTCTTTCTCTAAGAAAATGTCACTTTACATGTCAGCTACTTATTCTCTCCCACGAACCCTTGTTTTGGGTTTTCAGCCAGAACAAAGAAAATTAAAACCTTCATATGCACCACTTATTCCTTTTTATAAAGAACTTGTGATATGAAAATTTCATACATACACAAAAGTTGAAATACTTTTGTAGAAGTCTTTCCCACACTCATTGCCAAAATACTATTATATTCATGCTTTATGCATCTTTTCCTTCTTCCATTATTACTTTAAAGATTTTATTTTATTTATTATCTATACAGTGTTCTGCCTGCATGTACACATGCAGGCCAGAAGAGAGCACCAGATCTCATTACAAATGGGTGTGAGCCACCATGTGCTTGCTGGGAATCGAACTCAGGACCTCTGGAAGAACAGGCAGTGCTCTTAGCCTCTGTGCCATCTTTTTCCGGCCCCTCCTTTGCCATTCTTAATCTCTTCATATATTTTATAAGTAAGCAAAACAGCATAGATCTTCTTAATAACATAAATTAAAAATAACACATAGCATGTTTTAGTAAACTGTGACCTATGTCAAGTAATTCAATCTCAAAATTCTCACGAAGTAGGAAGAATATATTAAATCACTAGTGTGTGTCTTGGAGACAACAAAATCATAAAAGGCTGAATATATAGCAAAAATGTACAGACTACAAATCAAGTCCTTGATTGGACAGTAATTTATGATATTACTCCATAACAGTTTTACTTTATGTATTTTTGGCCTCTTTATGCCATCTTGATCATCTCAAATTGATTAGTTTCTTGTCCCCTTTATAGTTGGGGTTCAGAGATGCTCAGTATGGCACAACAGAAACCTAAACCATATTTCAGATCTCAAGTTCCACACTCTTTCAGTAATCATTTATACCATTATTTTTCTATATTTGATTAAAATTAAATACACCAAATGTGATGCTTATTTCTCACTTTGCTAAGTGTAAAGCATCATGACTCACATTATTCCTCCTAATTTCATCATCATACTTCAAAAGTCTGATGAAAATGTCTGTACGCCTTATTAAAAAACGCTTTCTGCTCTGTATAAAAAATAATTTTAAAATTTGCATTTCTTTATTTGTTGTCTGTGTGTGGGAGAATTAGCATTCTATGTCATCTCTGTGGAATAGTCAGAGGAATAGTTCTATTAATTAGGTTGTCTCCTTCTACTACTGTGTACTGTCCAGGGATGGAACTGAAGCCATAATGTCTTATAAAAGAGTACCTTTATCCACTGAGTTTTTTCAGGTCCCACAAAAGGGTTAAATATTTAAACATTCTATAACATGGCTTCAGTAACGACAATACTGCATAGAATTATCAAATTTGTTTTGAAAACCACCTTTCCCCATAGAAAAAGCAGCTTTGTGGATGCAGCAGACAGGCTGCTCCACAGGTACAGTTCAAGGAAAGCTTCTTTAAGGGTGTGAGCACCTTTTCAGGAGCTAGTGTTTTCATCAGTGTGAAGTGGAACGTCAATGTGAAAGAAAATCTCACATCAGGGTCCAGGTGACCCTCTTCCACAGAGCAAATCAAGGGTCCAAACATTCCACCATGGGTTAACCAAGCTGTTAGCAGTTTGTCTTTGAATGCTGGGAAGGCAAGCCACAACATGCCTCCCTAAAGTACCACATGAAAACTGTATTAGGGAAGATTTCAAGCTGGTCTCCAAAGCCAAAGGCCCTTCTTTTAATTTTAACAGGACATAGATTTGCTGAAAAAAAAATGAGAAATAGTTTTAATAATTGCAAGAATTTCTCTGAGCTGTATAATGAAGGCTAGAATTACAGGATGAGAGCTTATGTTTAAATATAAAAGGCCAAATTGTTCCTAAAAAAACATCTCATTCTGTTAAACACCTGAGTACCGTGAAGAATTACTCTAACTCTACTACTCTTGAACTACCATGTGACATTATAAAAACAAAATTTTCATTCTGATGGTATGTACAGCAAAGCTTTAACTTTCTGTAGGCCTGTGAGATTGCAATAAAATACAGATAGATAAATATACATATTTACATGGAGATGTTTGTTTATTTTATTCATGCATTATGTAATCTACTTAATACGAACTGTTCACAATAATATTTCATATATAATTCGTGATATGGAAGTAACAACTGGATTGCTTAAGAACACAGACTAAGGAAGATATAACAGCTCAGCTCAAAAACTACTTGCAACAGAAGCTTAAAGGCCCAATGTTGAGCACCAGAACCTACATGTTAACAGCTGTATTTGGTAGACCACACTTGGAATTTTAGCACAAGTAGAGACAGATGTCTGCTTGGGGCTTTCAACTAGGTGGGCAATCTAGTTGAGTCAGCGACCAACCAGCACCTGTCTCACAAAACAACCTGGTCAGTACCTGTTGAGTTTCACTGTGGTGGAAATGTGTTCACTTGAGAATACACACACACACACACACACACACACACACACACATGCATGCATGCACACACAAAGGCCAGCCAATTTGCTTAAATCTTATCACCATATCTGGCTATGGTAATGGATGTGAGAGCAGTGATTTTTTTTTTTTAGTTTAATTCCTCATTATTTAAAACAGACATGGTAACACACATAGCTCATATTTTCTCTGTGAGAACTGTGTGTTAATTTATAAAAGATTTGTGTGTTTAAAATCTATACTATAAACTATATAATAATTATACAGATCACATAGTATTTAACTAAACTTTGTTTATTAATGGAATGTTTAAAAAATGAAGATGGGAGGAAATATGGGAAAATATTTTAATTTCCCTAAATACATCTGGTAACAAAACCTAGAAAATAAAATGCTCCTTTGCTTGATGCCTTAACTGCCAATTTGACTTGGTTTGATTATTTGTGTAATAATACAGCAATAGGAATTGCAATGAAAAGTGCATTTACATTGTTCTGTTTGGTCCTTGAAATTATAAGATATTTAAGGTTAAAATTAGAAGGAATTTATTTATCAATTGATGAGATTTTATAAAAGGCAAAGGCTAAACGTTTATTGATAAAAGGAAATTTTATCCAGATTTTTAAGTTTTTTCTTACATTTTAAAAAATATTAAATACAAAATGATTTAACAAAGATTATTGATTTTTAACGTTCAAATTTAATTTTTATTTACACATAGGCCTGTTGCATATCGGGCATATGTGCATAGCTGTTGTAGAGTTCAGAGGAGGGTGTCTAATCTACTGTTTCTATAGTAACTGGTAGTTGTGAACATTCAGTTATGGGCACTGAGAATAGATCTTAGGTTTTTTTGAAAAAAAAATTGAAAAGCAGTGACTGTTGCTTTGTTTTAAAAGTCATAGGAAATAATTTTTTAAGAGAGTAAATTGTTGCTTAGAAGACTTTCAGCCATAGAGCAGTCAAGCTACCTGGAGGTTATGTGGGAAACTTCATGGAATCATAGTTTCTGAGTCACCTGTTTGGGAGAGGGGAACTTTTTAGTGGTATGGCTGCCTTGGGTGACCTACACTCCTATAACTCTTTGTTGTCACTCCTGTACTCTTTAAGAGTCTCTGATGAAATGTTGGGTGTATTTCTGCCTTTATATGTAACTTGGCCTTTTTCCTTGAAACTTCAATATTCTTTCTTTGTTCTGAAATAAATAAAGAGAAAAGTTCATGAATTTGCTTGTCATCCTTGCACATAGGCTATGCTAATCTTTTTATTTCTCATTTGTAAAATAACTGTACTAAGGAACTGTAGGTTCCCTATTTTTATTTATCATTTATTTCTTTACATTAATTATATTCTATTTGCTTTGCATCCTAGCTATAGCTTCCTCCCTCATTCCCTCCCAATCCTACCCTCCCTCCCTCATCTCTTCTCATGCCCCTCTCCAAGTGCACCAATAGGGGAGGTCCATCTCCCCTTCCATCTGACCCTAGCTTATCATGTCTCATCAGGACTGGCTGCATTGTCCTCCTCTGTGTCCTGGTAAGGCTGCTCCTTCCTCAGGGTGGGGGGGGGTGTTCAAAGAGCCAGCCACTGTGTTCATGTCAGAGACAGTCCCTCTTCCCCATATTAGGGAACCCACTTAGATAAATGAGCTGCCATGGCCTATGGGCTACATCTGAGCAGGGGTTCTAGGTTATCTCCATACATGGTCCTTGTTTGGAGTATCAGTCTCAGAAAATATCTCTGAGCCCATATATTTCCTTTCTGTTGCTCTCCTTCTGGAGCTACTGTACTCTCCAGGTCTTATTAACTCCTCTTCTTTCATATGAGTCCCTGCTCTCTGCCCAAAGTCTGTTTATGAGATTTAAAATCTGTCCTATCATTTACTAATCACAATTTAATGTTTAGTATGGAATTCAATTAATCTTATTTTTTTCTTTTATTATTTGTTATAATTTATTAATTTTGTATCCCAGCTCTAACACCCTCCCTCATCTCCTCCTTGTCCCACCCTCAATCCCTCTTCCACCCCTATCTCCCTCTCCTAGTTAATACAGAGGGAAGGTTCTTCTCCCCTATTATTTAACCCTAGCATATTAGGTCTCATCAGGACTGCCTAGATCCTTTTTCTCTGTGGCCTAGTTAGGCCACCTGGCCAGCAGGAGGTGAAAAGAGCCAGCCACTGAGTCCCTGTCAGACACAGCCCCTACTCCCTTACTAGGGAACTGACATAGAGACTGAACTGCTCATGGGCTACATCTGAACCAGGTTCTAAGTACTCTCCTTGCATGGTCCTTTATGGATTCATCAAATTCTTCAGGAACCCCTGAGTCCAGTCCAGATTTTTTGCTCTGTTAGTTTCCATGTGAAGTTCCTTCCCACCCCCCAGATTGTCTTTCTATCTCCTCCTTCTTCCATATTTCTTGCACTCTGCCCAAAGATTAGCTATGAGTGTCAGCATCTTCTTTGATAACCTGATGGGTAGAGTCTTTCAGATGCTCCCTGTGGAAGGCTTCCGTACTGTTCCCTGTCTTCTCCTATTTCAGATGTCTATCCTGTTCGCCCTTCTGAATGAGAATTATGCACATTTCCTAGGGCCCTCCTTGTTGTTTAGCTTCTTTAGGACTATACATCTCTTAGTACTTAGTATATTTTTTCTATATTATATTGCTAACATCCATCTATAAGTGAGTACCTACCATCTATGTCTTTCTGCTCCTGGGTTACCTCACTTAGGATGGTCTTTTTTAGTTCCATCCATTTGCCCTCCAATTTCCTGATTTCCTTGTTTTTAATTGCTGAGTGGTATTATATTGTGTAAATATGCCACAATTTCTATGTCCATTTTTCAATTGAGGGACATTTCCAGATTCTGGTTATTATTAATCAAACTGCTATGAGCATTGTTGAGCAAATGTCCCTGTTGCATGGTTGAGCATTTTTTGATATATGAGATAGCACTATTCCTAATTTTCTGAGAACATTCCGGATTGATTTCCAAAGTAGTTGTGCAAGTTTACGTTCCTATCAGCAATGGGGGAGAGTTCTCCTTTCTCTACAACCTCTCTAGGATGTGCTGTCTCTAGGGGTTTCGATCTTAGCCATTCTGACCTGTTGAAATCACAGGGTCATTTTGATTCGCGTTTTCCAGTGACTATTGAGAGTGTCTTTTGCTGTGCATCAGTGTTTCAGTTTCATGAGGTCTCATTTACAGGTTCTTGATCTTAGAGCCTGTGCTGTTGGTGTTCTGTTCAGGAAGTTGTCTTCCAGAGCAATGAGATGAAGTCCTAGCTAGATCAATAACTCAACTAAAGAAGATCACGAGGATACAAATCAGAAAGGAACAAGTCAAAGTCTCACTATTTTCAGATGGTATTTTAGTGACCCTAAAAATTCTATCAGAGAATTCCTCCATCTGATAAACACCTTCAGCAAAGTAGCCAGATACAAATTTAACTCAAAAAAAAAATTCTGAAGCCCTCCTGTATATAAAAGACTGAGAAAGAAATTAGGGAAACAATAGCCACTAATAACATAAAGTACTTTGGTGTGACTTTAACCCAGCAAGGAAAAGACATGTATGGGTGGGGAAAAAGAAAACACACACACACACACACACACACACACACACACACACACAAAACTTCAGGTTTCTGAAGTAAGAAATGGAAGAGGAAATCAGAAGTTAGAAAGACCTTCCATGCTCATGGTCAATAGGATTAACATAGTGAAAATGGCCATCTTGCCAGAAGCAATTGACAAATTCAGTGTATTTCCATCAAATTATCAACACAATTCCTTACAGACCTTGTAAGAACAATACTCAGTTTTATATGGAAAAACAAAACCCAGAGTAGCTAAAATAACCCTGCACAATAAAAGATCTTCTGGAGGTATCTCCATCCCTGACCTTAAGCTGTACTATAGAACAACAATAAAAAACAACATTGTACTAACATGGAAGCAAACTGGTGGATCACTGGGATCAAAATGATGATTCAGAAATAAACCCACACACCTATGGATACTTGATATTTGACAAGTCAAAACCATAAAATGGAAAAAAGACAGCATCTTCAACAAACGGTACAGGTCTAACTGTATGTCTACATGTAGAAAGATGCAAATAGATCAATATTTATTTATTATTTGTACCTTGCTCAAAAGTAAAGTCCAAGTGAATCAAAGACCTCATCATAAAACCAGACACACTAAACCTGTTAGAAATAAAAGTGGGAAGAGCCTTGACCTCATTGGGACAGTAGACAATTTCCTGAACAGAACACCAACAGCACCGGCTCTAAGATCAACAATCAATAGATGGGAACTCATGAAACCGAAGAGCTTCTGTATAGGAAAGGACACTGAACAAAATGACAGCTTAAAGACTGGGAATGAATTTCCACCAACTCTACATCTCACACAGGGCTAATATCCAGAACAAATAAAGAACTCAAGAAATTAAACATCAACAAAGTAATTCAATTAAAAATGGAGTACAGAGAGGACATTGCAGCCAGTCTTGATGAGACCTGATAAACTATGGTCAGATGGAAGGGCAGGAGGACCTCCCATATCAGTGGACATAGAGAAGGGCAGGGAGGAGACAAGGGAGGGAGGATGGGATTGCGAAGGAATGAGGGAGACTGCTACAGCTGGGATACAAAGTAAATGAACTGTAATTAATGAAAAAATTAAAATTAAAAAAAGAAAAAAATTGAAGTACAGATAAAAAGAGAATTCTCAATAAAAATATGGAATAGCAGATAAACTCTTTTTTAATTTAATTTAATTTAATTTTTAATTACACTTTATTTACTTTGTATCCCCCCTCTAGTTCCCTCCTCCCCTCCCAATCCCTCTCTTCCTCCCACTTCTCCACGCATGCCCCTCCCCAAGTCCACTGGTAGGGGAGGGTTTCTTTTTCTTCCTTCTGATCCTAGTCTGTTAGGTCTCATCAGCAGTGCGCTGCATTGTCTTCCTCTGTGGCCTGGGTTCCATAGTAATGGTAACAGAAACTGCTTCTGGCATGAACTGATTGGCCTGCAGATAAACTCTTAAAGAAATGCTCAACTGCTAACATGATTGAACAAATGTTCTTGTTGTATACCTGAGCATATTTTGGAAATAGGCCTAGGACTGCTATAGCTGGATATTGAGGAAGCACTATTCCTAATTATCTGAGAAACTGTCAGACTGATTTTTAAAGTGGTTGTAAATGTTTACATTCCCACTAGCAATGGACGAGAGTTCCCCTTTCTACACAAACTCTCCAGCATGTGTTGTAACTTGAGTTGTTTTTTTTTTTTTTTTTTATCTTAGCCATTCAGATGGGTGTAAGATAAAATCTCAGGTTTGTTTTGATTTGCATTTCCCTGATGAAAAATGACATTGAGCATTTCTTTAAGTGTTTCTCTGTCATTCAATATTTCTGTATCGAGAATTCTGTTTAGCTCTGTTTCCCATTTTTTAATAGGGTTACTTGATTTGTTGCTTTTTAACTTCTTTAGTTCTTTATATATACTGGATATTAGCCCTCTGTCAGTTATAGGTTTTGTGAATATCCTTTCCCAATCTGTAGGCAGTCATTTTGTTTTGACAAGCAGACCACTCCAGGCATATATCTAAAAGAGGCACAAGTATACAATAAGGACATTTGCTCAACCATGTTTGTAGCAGCTTTATTTGTAATAGCCAGAAGCTGGAAACAGCCCAGAGGCCCCTCAACTAAGAAATGGATACAGAAATTGTGGTACATCTACACAATGGAATATTACTCAACAATAAAAAAGAAGGAAATCATGAAATTGGCATTAAATTGTGGGAACTGGGAAAGATCATCTTGATGAAGTGTCCCAAAAGCGAAAGACACAAATGGTATATACTCACTTATATAGACATATAGTGTAGGGTAAACTTAATAAAATCTGTACACCTAAAAATACTAATCAGTAGGGACGACTCTGGCTAAAATGCTCAATCCCCATCCAGAAAGGCAAAGAGGATGGACATCAGAAGAAGGAGAAAACAGGGAACAAGATAAGAGTCTGCCACAGAGGGCCTCTGAAAGGCTCTGGCCTACAGACTATCAAACCAGATGCTAAGACATATGGCTAACCTTTGGGCAGAATGCAGGGAATCTTAGGAAAGAAGTGGGAAATAGTAAGATCTGGAGAGGACAGGAGCTCCACAAGGAGAGCAGCAGAACCAAAAATGTGAGCACAGGGGTCTTCTCAGAGTCTCATACTCCAACCAAGTACCATGCATGGAGATAACCTAGAACCCCTGAATAGATGTAGCCCATGGAAAGAAAGACCTGGGGGAGACAGGGGCTTCACAAGGAGAGTAACAGAAACAAAATCTGGGCACAGGAATCTTTTCTGAGATTGATACTCCAACCAAGGACCGTACATGGTGATAACCTAGAACCCCTGCACACATGTAGCCCATAGTCTCCAAGTGGTTTCCCTAGTAATGGGAACAGGAATTGCCTCTGACATGAACTCAGTGGCTGGCTCTTTGTTCACCTCCCCCTGGGGGGGGGGTGGGAACAGCCTTATCAGGCCACAGAGTAAGATAATGCAATCAGTCCTGATGAGACCAGATAGGCTAGAGTCAGAGGGAAGGGGAGAAGGACATCCATTATGGATGGATTTGAGAGGAGTATGGGAGGAGATGAGGGAGTAAGGGTGGGATTTGGACTGGCTGAGGAAGGGTGCACCAGCTGGGATACAAAGTGAATTAACTGTAATTAATAAAAAAAAAAAACAAATTTATAAAAGAAATTGTGGAACATTTACACAAGGGAATACTACTCATGATTTTTTAAAAACTCAAAAATCATGAAATGTGCAGGCAAATAGATGGAATTAGGAAGAACATCCTAAGTGAGGTAACCCAGAATCTGAAAAACATAAGGTATATACTCACTTAAAGCTGGATGTTAGCCATATAGTACGGCATGTACATAGTAAGATGCATGGTCCTGAAGAAGCTAAATACCAAGGACAATCTTGGGAAGGTGCTTGATTCTCATTCAGAGAGGTAAACAGAGTCGACATCAGAATCCGGAGAAGGCAGGCAACAGGTTAGCAGCCTGTCACAGGGGGCCTCTGAATACTCTACCCATTATGTTATTGAAGCAGATGCTGAGATTCATAGCCAAACTTTGGGTAGAGTGCAGGCAATCTTATGGAAGAAGGGGGAGATAGAAAGACCTGGAGTGAACAGGAGCCCCACAAGGAGGACAAATGGTCCCAAAAATCTGAGCCCAGGCTGGGCCTGCAGAGACTAAAGAATTAACCAAGGATCATGTATTGAGAGGACTTCGACCCTTGCTCAGATGTAGTTCATGGGCAGCTCAGTCTCTATGTGGTACTAGTAAAGGGAGCAGGGACAATCTCTGGCATGAACTTGGTTGCCAGTTCTTTAATCACCTTCCCCTGATGGCATGGACTTACTAGGCCACCGAGAAAGAGGATCCAAGCAGTCCTGATGTGATTGGATAGGCTAGGGACAGATAGTAGGGGAGGAGGACATCCCCTATTAGTGAGAAGGGCATAGAGAGCAAAGAGGGATGGAAGGTGGGATTAACAGGAGATCAGGGTGGGTGCTACTGCAGGGATACAAAGGGAAATAATAATAATAATTATAATAATATATAAAAAGATTTTTAAAATATATTTTTCATTTACTTATATATACTGTTAGATTATATATTTTATGGTCAAATTACTCATTATTAAAATTTATTATTCAATAAGAATCCTCCCTAACTTTTGAATCTGTGAGTAAGCAGTGTTCACACAAGAGAATATATTGTGAATACTTATATATAGTTTGTAGAACAAATTATTGTATGTAAAGTTATTAGCCTTTGAATTCCTTATTGTTACCTTTAATAATCTTATTTCTTCTTGATAAAATATTCAGTCCACATTTTGAACATACTCATTAACTTTTGGAATCCAGAAAGGAGAATTCTATATGTTGTATCTTTTTTATTGTTTGTTATTATTAGTTACATTTTATTAACTCTATATCCCAGTTGTATCCCACTCCCTTATTCCCTCCCAATCCCACCTTCCCTCCCTCAGCCTCTCTCTGCCCCTTTCCAAGTCCACTGGATTGGAGAGGACCTCCTCCCCTTTCGTCTGGCCCTGTTTTATCAGGTATCTTCAGGGCTGGCTGCGAAGTCCTCCTCTGTGGCCTAGCAGAACTGCTCCTCTCTTGGGGGGTGGGGAGAGAGCCTGCCATTGAGTTTCTGTCAGAGATAGTCCCTGTTCCTCTTACTATGGGAAACCAATTGGTTATTGAGGTACCATGAGCTTCGTCTGAGTAAAGGTTCTAGGTTATATCCATACATGGTCCTTGGTTGGAGAAACAGTTTTAGAAAAAAAAGCCTGTGCCCAGTTCTTGTGCGGCTCCTATCCTTTCCCTGTCATACTAACTCCCCTTCTGCCGAAGGTTTGGTTATGAGTCTTAGTACCTGTTTTCAAACACTCCTTGGTAGGGTCCTTCAGATGCCTTCTGCGGTAGGCCCCTGTCATATGTCCAATGCACATCTCATTTGTCTTTCTAAGTGAGGATTGATGAAAAACTCAAGTGACAACACATGCTGGAGAGTATGTGGAGAAAGAGGAACTCTCCTCCATTGCTGGTGGGAATGTAAACTGGTACAACCACTTTGGAAGTCAATCTGGCGCTTTCTCAGACAATTAGGAATAACGCTTCCTCAAGACCCAGCTATACCACTGCTAGGTATATACCCAAAATTTGCTCAAGTACACAACAAGGACATTTGTTCAACCATGTTTGTAGCAGCTTTATTTGTAATAGCCAGAACCTGGAAACAACCCAGATGCCCATCAACGGAGGAATGGATAAAGAAATTGTGGTATTTTTACACAATGGAATACTACTGGGCAATCAAAAAGGAGGAAATCATGAAATTTGCAGGCAAATGGTGGGATCTAGAAAAGATCATTCTGAGTGAAATATCCCAGAAGGAGAAAGACAAACATGGTATATACTCGCTTATATACACCTACAAGATATAATAAACATAATGAAGTCTATACACCTAAAGAAGATAAACAAGAAAGCAGACACGGAGTAAGATGATCAATCCTCACATGTTGTATTTTTTAAGCAATTTAGGTTTAGGAAAGCATTCTATGGTGTACAAACTAAGGTTTATAGTGATGTTGCAAAGAAAGAAAAATGAGCAAAACCATAATCACAAACTCAAACTTCAGTTCACATATGTTTATCAGAAAACTACTTTATTTAAATTCCATTTTAATGCTGTCAGCTATTTTAGTAAATTTTTATAAGGTAGGCATTGTGAAAATTTGCTTCTAATCATAGTTTACATGAAAAATAAAACCACCTAAAAAGTCTCTTAGCTACTATATCCTATCTGTGTATGTCCCTAAATTGGCAATAATTAAATAATGCTGCCCTCTTTTCTTTGTGGAAGTAATATTCATGATTTGTCTTCTTTCTGTCAATCTTATTTAGAAATAAATAGACAAAAGAAAACACAGTACTGACACTAAACCGTTGTCCCTTGCTTTTAATTTATCTTCATTATCTTACACCTACTACACTAAGTATGAAAAAATAAAGATCATTTATGATAATGAAAACCAACTATGTATTGTCAGGAGAGATAGAAAAGAAATTCACCTAAAGAGAATTTAACTCACTTTAGGGAAATTGAACACTTTTTGCTGATGTGAAGACTAATGACTTCTTAATGAAAAGCATACAAACTGAAGTCACTTTCAGGTAAATGGTAAATATATATATTTATGTGGTCAAATAATATAAGAAAAATGAATACTCAAAGCAAGTGATAAATCCTCGTTTCTCAGATAGAATGAAATTCTATAATGAAGTCATGCTTGTCCTTTATGAAATTCACTCCATTTAAGCAAGAAGTATTTTCTTTCAGTTGCTACTAGAATTCTTCCTGGTGGAATTCTTCCTTGAATCCAGAGCACTTTGAATTCTTTTACAAAGGATCCACTTGTAAAATGAACCACAGCTCTTATATCTTCTATATCCTGTTTTGAATCCTGCTTTCACTGTTATTGCTGAATCAACTTGAAGGTTTTAATCTTTCAGTGTTTAAAATCACTAATATTTTCTCTTGGTTTTTGTATCATACACTCTCATTCTTAACAGGGCATTTACTGTGTTAAGTTGTAATTTTTTTATCCATGCTCTACATATAAACAGCAGATGATGTCAGCAGCTTCTGAGCTTTGGCATAATTAATCACAGGTCTTCCATTTCTTTTGAGAATAGCAGAATTAAAAATTTGAATTCCCCTGCCTGAAACATTAATTTATTGATTGACAATTCAAATTATGTATGAGAGATAAACTTGTTTGTTTATGACACCAGGTGAATGAGGTCAGGGTTACAGAGTTACTAATTAATGACTTACTCAAAGAATGAAGACTGCTCTAACTCAAGATTTCAATCTCAGTCAATACAGGTTTAAATAATCTATTTGGTCTTTTTGTATGCTTGCTTGAATGCTTGCACTCATGCATGTGTGCGTGCATGTATGTTGTGTGTTGTGTATGCCAATTCATATCATACTACATTTGAGGAGGTCAAAAGACAACTGACAGGAGTCAGCTCTCTCTGCTTCCACCATGTAGATTCCAAATGTTGAACCAAAATCATCAGGCTCAACAACAAACACCTTCCCTGATGAGTCAAATTTCTGATTCTTTTAATACTTACTAAAACCTTTAATAACACCCTTAAGGCAATACAGGGTAAGTTAGGGGTAGCAACATTTCACACAGAAATACATATATTACCATCTCTCTCTTTGAACACAGAGTATGTTGAATTACTGACTCATGAATAAAAGGGAATTGCAACTTGATGTGTATGAGAAAATAAAATAGATAAGCAATGTCTTTAGACTTCAGAAAACAATAAGTATCATTGCACATCACTAAAGGTTTTACTTTTTGTACAAATTTCATGTCATTTTCAATTGAGATAATAGATAAAATACCTTCCTTAATTTCTGTCAGTGTTCTATTCATCATGTAGACATATGTTCTTCCAAAGCATGTCTTATCATGTTACAAATAAGCAAGCACTACTGCCATCTTAAAATTTAATCTTGCTTAAGATTCCATGCGCTTTGCCCATCAGTTGGCCTTAAGTCTCAGTGTCTGCTTTGATAGTCTGTAGGGCAGAGCCTTTCAGAGGCCCTCTGTGGCAGGTTCCTAAGTTGTTTCCTGTTTTCTTCTTCTGATGTCCATCCTCTTTGCCTTTCAGGATGAGAATTAAGCATTTTAGTCAGGGTCCGATCTCTTGATTAGTTTCTTTTTTTCTTTTTTTTTTTTAATTTTTCATCAATTACACTTTATTCATTCTGCATCCCCCCATAAGCCCCTCCCTCCTCCCCTCCCAATCCCACCCTCCCTCCTTCCTCTGCTTGCATGCCATTCCCCAAGTCTACTGTTAGGGGAGGTTCTCCTCTCCTTTCTGATCTTAGTCTATCAGTTCACATCAAAAGTGGATGCATTGTCCTCTACTATGGCCTGGTAAGGCTGCTCCCCCCCCCCCCAGGGGGAGGTGATCAAAGAGCAGGCCAATCAGATTATGTCAGAGGCAGTCCCTCTTCACATTACTATGTAACCAAATTGGACTCTGAACTGCCCTGGGCTACATCTGTGCAGGGGTTCTGGGTTATCTCCATGAATAGTCCTTGGTTGGAGTATGAGTCTCTGGGAAGTTCCCTGTGTTCAAATTTTCTTGTTCTGTTGCTCTCCTTGTGGAGATCCTGTCCTCTCCAGCTCTTACTATTTCCCAGTTCTTACATAAAATTCCATTCACTCTGCCCAACAGTTGCCCATCAGGCTCAGCATCTGCTTTGATAGTCTGAAGGGCAGAGGCTTTCAGAGGCCCTCTGTGGTAGGTTCCTAGGTTGTTTCCTGTTTTCTTCTTCTTCTGATGTCCATCCTCTTTGCCTTTCCGGATGGGGATTGGACATTTTTGTTAGGGTCCTCCCTCTTGCTTAGTCTCTTTAGATGCACAGGTTTTAGTGGGTTTGTCCTATGTTGTATGTCTATATGAGTGAGTATATACCATGTGTGTCTTTTTGCTTCTGGGACAACTCACTCAGGATGATCCTTTCCAGATCTCACCATTTACCTGCAAATTTCATGATTTCCTTATTTTTCATTGCTGAGTAATATTCCATTGTGTAGATGTACCACAATTTCTGCATCCATTCTTCAGTTGAGGGGCATCTGGGTTGTTTCCAGCTTCTGGCTATTACAAATAAAGCTGCTACAAACATGGTTGAGCAAATGTCCTTTTTGTGTACTTGAGCCTCTTTTGGATATATGCCCAGTAGTGGTATGGTTGGATCTTGAGGAAGTGCTATTCCTAGTTGTCTGAGAAAGCGCCAGATTGATTTCCAGAGTGGTTGTACAAGTTTACATTCCCACCAGCAGTGGAGGATGTTTCCCCTTTCTCCACAACCTCTCCAGCATGTGTTGTCACTTGAGGTTTTGATCTTAGCCATTCTCATGGGTGTAAGGTGAAATCTCAGGGTTGTTTTGATTTGCATTTCCCTAATGGCTAGTGAAGTTGAGCATTTCTTTAAGTGCTTCTCTGCCATTCGATATTCCTCTACAGAGAATTCTCTGTTTAGCTCTGTCCCCATTTTTTAAGTGAATTACTTGGTTTGCTGCTTTTCAGCTTCTTTAGTTCTTTATATATATTGGATATGAGTCCTCTGTCAGATAAAGGGTTGGTGAAGATTCTTTCCCAATCTGTAGGTGGTTGCTTTGTTTTGATGACGGTGTCCTTTGCTTTACAGAAGCTTTTCAGTTTCATGAGGTCCCATTTATTGATTGTTGCTCTTAGAGCCTGTTGTGTTGGTGTTCTGTTCAGGATGTTTTCCCCTGTACCAATGAGTTCTAGGGTATTTCCCACTTTTTTTTCAAACCGATTTAATGTGTCTGGTTTTATGTTGAGGTCTTTGATCCACTTGGACTTCAGTTTTGTGCAGGGTGACAAGTATGGATCTATTTTCATTTTTCTACATGTAGACATTCAGTTAGACCAGCACCATTTGTTGAAGATGCTATCTTTTTTCCATTGTATGGTTTTGGCGTCTTTGTCAAAGATCAGGTGTCCATAAGTGTGTGGGTTTATTTCTGGGTCCTCTGTTCGGTTCCATTGATCCACCATTCTGTTTCTATAACAGTACCATGCAGTTTTTAAAACTGTTGCTCTATAGTACAACTTAAGATCAGGGATGGAGATACCTCCAGAAGATCTTTTATTGTCGAGGATTGTTTTAGCAATTCTGGGTTTCTTGTTATTCCATATGAAGTTGAGAATTTTTCTTTCCAGGTCTGTAAAGAATTGTGTTGGTAATTTGATGGGCATTGCATTGAATCTGTAGATTGCTTTTGGTAAGATGGCCATTTTTACTATGTTAATCTTGCCAAGCCATGAGCATGGGAGATCTTTCCATCTTCTCATATCTTCTTCTAATTCTTTCTTCAGAGATTTGAAATTTTTTTCATACAAGTCTTTGATTTCCTTGGTTAGGGTTACTCCGAGGTACCTTATGTCATTTGTGGCTATTGTGAAGGGTGTTGTTTCCCTAATTTCTTTCTCAGCCCTTTTGTCTTTTGTATACAGGAGGGCTACTGATTTTTTTGAGTTAATTTTGTATCCGGCCACTTTGCTGAAGGTGTTTATCAGCTGTAGGAGTTCCCTGGTAGAGTTTTTGGGGTCACTCACGTATACTATCATATCATCTGCAAATAGTGATAATTTGACTTCTTCCTTTCCAATTTGTATCCCCTTGATCTCCTTCAACTGTCTTATTGCTCTAGCAAGGACTTCCAGCACTATGTTGAAGAGATATGGAGAGAGTGGGCAGCCTTGTCTTGTCCCTGATTTCAGTGGGATTGCTTTAAGTTTCTCTCCGTTCAGTTTGATGTTGGCTATAGGCTTGCTGTATATTGCCTTTACTATGTTTAGATATGTGCCTTGTATCCCTGATCTCTCCAATACTTTGAATATGAATGGATGTTGGATTTTGTCAAATGCTTTTTCTGCATCTAGGGAGATTATCATGTGGTTTTTTTCTTTCAGTTTGTTAATATGGTGGATCACATTGATGGATTTCCGTATATTGAACCACCCCTGCATACCTGGGATGAAGCCTATTTGGTCATAGTGGATAATATCTTTGAGGTGTTCTTGGATTCGGTTTGCAAGTATTTTATTAAGTATTTTTGTATCAATGTTCATAAGGGAGATTGGCCGGAAATTCTCTTTCTTTGTTGAGTCTTTGTGAGGTTTAGGTACCAAGGTGACTGTGGCTTCATAGAATGAATTTGGTAATATTCCTTCTGTTTCTATTTTGTGGAATAGTTTGAAGAGAATTGGTGTTAGCTCTTCTTTGACGGTCTGGTAGAATTCTGCGCTGAAGCCATCTGGTCCTGGGCTTTTTTGGATGGGAGACTTTTGATGACTGCTTCTATTTCTTTGGGGGATATAGGACTATTTACTTGATTAGTTTCTTTGGATGTTCAGTGTTTTAGTAGGTTTATCCTATGTTATATGTCTATATGAGTGAGTATATACTATGTGTGTCTTTCTGCTTCTTGGACAGCTCACTCAGGATGATTCTTTCCAGGTCCCACCATTTACCTGCAAATTTCATGATTTCCTTATTTTTCATTGCAGAGTAATACTCCATTGTGTAGATGTACCACAATTTCTGCATCCATTCTTCAGTTGAGGGGTATCTGGGCTGTTTCCAACTTCTGGCTCTTACAAGTAAAGCTGCCACAAACATGGTTGAACAAATGTCTTTATTGTGTGCTTGAGCCCCTTTTGGATATATGCCTAGGAGTGGTATGGCCAGATCTTGAGGAAGTGCTAGATCTGGAGAGGACAGGAACCCCACAAGGAGAGCAACAGAACCAGAAAATTTGAACACAGGCGCCTCCCCAGGGACTCATATTCCAACCAAGGAATGATAACCAATCGTGGAGATAACCTAGAACCCCTGCACAGATGTAGTCCATGACAGCATAGTATCCAAGTGGTTCCATAGTAATGGGAAAAGGTGCTGCCTCTGACATAATCTGATAGGCCTGTTCTTTGATAACCTCCCCCTGAGGGGAGAGTAGCTCTACCAGGCCACAGAAGATGACAATGCAGCCATTCCTGATGGAATCTGATAGACTAAGATCAGAAGGAAGGAGAGGAGGACCTCCCCATCAGTGGACTTAGGAGGGGCAATCGAGAAGAAGGGGGAGGAAGGGTGGGGCTGGGAAGGGAGGAGGGCGGGGCTTATGGGGGGATACAACGTGGATAAACTGTAATTAATAAAAAATAAAAAAAATAAAAAATAAAAGTAAATAAAAAAATTAATTTTTATAATTAACTCCAGGAGTGTTATTCTCTTGGATTAAGTTATTATAAAGGACTCATGAAAACATCGTGGCATTATTACAAGAAAACAGCATTGTTTTGTAACTATGTTTTAAATAGCTTTGTAAGATGAACCATCACTTAAATGGAAATTATTGTTATCTTTTTAAGAACTGTTGTCCTAGTTACTTCTTTTTTACTTAGTAGCAACGATTAGAAGATATTTTGGATTTAAATTTAAAATTGTAATTGGATTGAAACTATTCATTTTGATTCATCAGATCAAGGATCCAAGAAAATACTGTATGCATTAATGTAGAATCCCCCAAAACTCAAGAATCCTCACTCCTTTTGAAGAAGTACAATATGTATCTTAAATCTCTGTATTTGTTTGCATTCCATGAGAGCCAAAGATATTACAGAATCGTGTTGGCTTTTATATTCATTCCCTCTATATATTTTCATGCATAAACATTTTAGTGTATTTCCAATGCTTCAGTTTGATTTTGTTGTTCACGTGACTGAGCAAACAGACCATTTGCTTTGATAGTCTTCAATGTTTTTCTTGGAAAATAACTTCCTCTTTTTTCCCACTGCCTTTAATAGTTATCATCAGAAATGATTCATTCAAAATGAAACAGTAGAAATTATATAAACAATGAAAGTGTGTGTGTGTGTGGTGTGCTGGTTTCTTTCTAAAAATTAAAAATTAAGTTCATGTTCTTAGGAGAATTTTTCTTAAATTTCAAAACACCTTAAAGCATGAACAGACACAAGCATACACTATTTTTGTGCTTTGAGAATGAAGAGTTAGAATACTTTATTCATTTACATGATTCTTGCTTACATGTTGATGATAATTAACATTTAATATTGATTTATCTTTTAGTTAAACAGCAGTTATTTCTAAACCAGCTGTATATCCAAGTCACCACACAGACTAGATTTATTTAATTAACCTAGAGCACCATGCTGGGCAATAATTATCCCATCCTAAACATCCAAACCCATGTAGCTTCCTCTCATTCAGATTTCCCACATTATGCTTGCTTTTTGGTCATCTCTTAGGTCTGTTTCATCTTTCCTGGTATTTCCAAATCCTGTCTTCTCTGATCTTTCTTCTTTGAACCTCCTCCCACTTGTTTCTCTCTTCCCTTTGAGACCAGGATGTCCCACCCTATTCTTTCCATTGCCTAGCATGGTTGTTGGCAATACAGAGAAAAAAAATGGTAGCATATTTACACAAACACGAGACAGGTGCTGCTTAGAAAAAGCATCACAATGCAATGTCAGGATTGAAACCAGGTAGTGGAATAGAGAAATCGGCATTTAAATGAACAAGGGTAAATTGAATACATTCCACAAGAACATTATGCCAACAATTATAATTGTGATGTTTCTAGGGAGACAGCAAGAACCTAATCGCTATACATATAGAACCTAGACAGGCCAAATAAATGGTTCCTCTGAATTCCAGTTTAGTTAGCAAATTGTCTATTGAGATTACTTACAAGATTATGAATATAACAAAAGCTGATCCATCACTGCCAAGTTTAGCCTGTCACAAATGTGTCACCCCAGCTCCCACCTTATGCTATGTCAGCAGCTTGACAGTTTTCTTCACTAGGCATTTCAACTGGCCACAGACGTATCCTGCAGCTGTTTATTGCTTCCAAGTACTTGTTAATATGCTTTTGTTTCTTAATTTTTATGATAATTAAAATATAAGCACATCCACCAAGGACCATGTATGGATATAACCTAGAACCTCTGCTCGGATGTAGCCTGTGGTAGCCCAGTAACCAATTGGTTTCCCATAGTAAGGGGAACAGGGACTATTTCTAACAAGAACTCAATGGCAGCCTCTTTGACCTCCTCACCCCACAATGGAAGAGCAGTACTGCTGGGCCACAGAGGAGGACTTTGCAGCCAGTCCTGAAGATACCTGAATAAAACAGGGTCAGATGAAAGGCTAGGAAGTCCACCCCAATCAGTGGACTTGGAAAGGGGCAGGAAAGAGATGACAGAGGGAGGGTGTGATTGGGAGGGAATGAGGGAGCAGGATACAGCTGGGATACAGAGTGAATAAAATGTAACTAATAATAAAAAAATTAAATTAAATTAAGAATATATAAGCACATAATTTTCCCCTTTACTCGCCTTCCTTCAACCTTTTCCTTTTGCTCTCTGTTCAAGCACTCCCATTCTCCACACTCCCTCTCAGATTCATGGAGTCTTTTATTTTATTACTTTGCTACTGACATAAATGCATAAATATATGAATAGAATCTGGAAAGTCTACGTAGTGGTTCTTTAGAATGCTGTTTTCCAGGATCAGGTTCATTTTTTTCTTATTTCTTTATATTACTGAGTACAATCAACAGCTCATGGGTCTCTACACCAGGCAAAGGATGGGCAGTAGACAACTGAAACAAAGGGAAAGTAAGTGAAGTTTAAAAGACATTTTGACCCTCAAGTTGCATCTATTCTACAACAATAGAAATAGTGGGAGGTGATGGAGGGGGCTATAGCCATATACAAAGTGAATAAATTATTAATTAATTTATTTATTAATTATAATGAAACCAGTATCATTTAAATTAATTGCAATAGGATTCTTTATATAATGCAGAAAACAGAATCCCTATTAATAAGCAAGATATTAAACCATTGCTAAAGAGTCAAAATAAAAGTGAGGACAGGTGGAGGGTGGGAAAATTCTGGTTGAAGTTTATTATATGAGAGAAGTCTTTAAGTTTAAATTAAAAAGTTTGGGTATTTTAGCATTTTATGTAAATGCATGCTGTGATATAGATGCACATATATGAACAGAAAAAACTCAAGAGGCAACATTAACATAAAAAGATACAGTTCGAAATGAAAGTGCATCAAGCACTAAGTAAAAGAAATTTGTTATTAAAAATAAGTATTTGTGGAAACTTGAATTACTGCCTAAGTTAGAAACGTCGTCTTTGCCTGGAGATTATATCAGGCTTGATAAACCTTGAAATAGGACTAATGAAAAATGTAGTTATTCAGTTGTCAATAATTATGTTATTGTTGGGCTCATCTGTGTGGAGCTCCAGTGTATTTTGTTAAATCAGTTTTCACATGCATTTGGCAGCACTTGCACAAGTTTTAACGCTTCTCAATAGACACTTTTAATTTTTCTAAAGGCATAAAGTTTTCTAAGTTGGTAATATTAAACACATTGTTAGCATATCTGCATATGAAAAATATTTTCTGAAACGGATACTCCAGCCAAGGACCACTCATGGAGATGGCCTGAAACCCCTGAACAGATGTAGCCTATGGCAGTTCAGTGTCCAAATGGGCTCCATAGTAATGGGGACAGGGACTGTCTCTGACTGGAACAGATTGGCCTGCTCTTTGATCACCTCCCCCTGAGGGGGGACCAGACTTGCCAGGCCACAGAAGAAGACAGTGCAGCCACTCCTGATGAGACCTTATAGACTAGGTCCAGAGGGAAGAGGAGGAGGGAGAGGGACATGCTTGGGGAAGAGGGAGGGGGAGATTGGGAGGGGAGGAGGTAGAGAGATATGGGGGGATACAAAGTGAATAAACTGTAATTAATAAAACTAAAATTTAAAAAAGAAATAGAAAAAAGAAAAATATGGGAGTATAATACAAAATTACAAAATAACAAGCAACATGTCCCAGATATATAAAGAATATGGCTACTCATTATAACATTGAGTTTAATTTATTTTCAAGTTAAAAAAAAAAAGCCAGAAGACCCTGTGTTCACAGTCTTGGATCAGTGTTTTTCTGTGGCTTCAGCTCCTCTTGTAATGAAGTAATGGATGTATTGTGTCAGTAAATAAATAATGAAAAATTAAGTCTATTTTAAATGTTTTTTATAGTTTCTCTTTCCTAATGTGTTTTTAATTTTGTCTTTTGTGACTGAAGAAGAGGATGTGAAAAACTTGCTAATTGTTCATCAAACTAGAATATTTCTTGAGTTTCAGGGCTGTCATCGCTAAAGTCATCACACTACAGAAGATTCATGAGGAAAAAGAAAACAAATTAACATATTAATTATCTAAAAATCATTTCTCATTTATTGTAGACTCAAAATTGCATTATTGACTACACTAACATTACAAATCTATCTAAATTAAATTGATAACATATCAGTTTAAGACTGAATATCAGGACCTCTCAGAACGTGTATCCTCTATTTTCTTATTCACTAAAAATTAGTCAGGCTTTATAAATAGAGGTGTTCACTATTAACTAATTGTTTAAGTTTCATATTGCAAGAATATATGGTTTGATAAAATTATTTTGGCAACTTTTGTACTAAATGGTTTATAGAAATATAATCACATATACATTATGAGGCTTCTGGGCCATTTACAGGTCTGTACTGAATTGAGACTTATTATCTGCAGACATGGGGAAGGTTTGGATTGGTGTACTGTGCCCAATGATCTGAAACTATTCTTTTACACCTTTAGATTTTGAATAGTTAGATTTATTTATCTCTGTTATGAACACTGAATACTGAATATAGCTCTTTCTTCCACATAGCTTTTCTTCATTTTGAACATTGTATTTAGTCCAGGCCTTTGCTTTTAAAGAAAGAATAAGTGAACATTGAAAGGAAGAAATGGTAACTACATAATTGAGATTGTTAGGTATGAAAAGATGGAAGAAAAGGTAAAAGTAGTTATCAGAAAAATATAACTTCCAGGCTAAGTCATACTGTGATATTCAGTGTGTGTGAAACCTGGGTTAGACTTAGAATGAAAACACATTCTTGCAGCTGACAACCCATGGACGCATTGAAAATGTAGTTTGGATAAACCATGGTTCTAAGAGAGCTGCCTGAATCCAGGCTACAGGTGCACACTAGTAATGTGTAATTATCCCAATTATTGATGAGGTAACGGAAGCCCAGAAGGCTTGGCTAGTACGCTAATCTGACTTTTCATTGCCATTATGAGAAGCTCCAAAGGAAGGAGGGTAAGGAAGATAAAAAATGTATGACTTCTCTCAGAGTAATGACAGACTTACTCAAGCTGCCTTTAAGCAACAAGTATGAGTATTCCTAAAAGAAAGATTAACTTTTGCTTAATCTCATCACTGCTTCTTTTATCAATTCCAGTTAATAAAGCACCTGGCAAGTACGTATATATACGTATGTGTATATGCATTATATTTTAATGATTTAGAGACATTACATATATATATAAACTTACATATTATATATTTTAATGTATTATGTGTGTGCATATATGCATATCTGTCTTAGAGAAAATCCTCAGAAAATCCTGTCCACACAGTACATGCTTTTTAAACACACATACATAAACACACACATACACTCACATACACACACCTATATATGAAACTAAATAAACCATTTTCTGTTCATATACTTCCACAAGCATGCTTTACAAAGCCTAATAAAAACAACCCTTCCTATCATAATAAATTTTCTTCAGTTTTTACATGGATGGAAACTTGGTTCATTCTTATTTGTGTGGTGACAGTGGAAAGAAAAATATCATTGCTAATCCCTTCTAATCTTTTTTAAGATTTGAGATTTGGGAACATTTTAGTTATTAAAATTTGTCACTCAAACTTTATATATAGCTAACTTAACATTTACATAATCTTCTATGTCTGGGATATTTAGATGGCAAAACTTACTTAAAAATAAAGTAGTGTCTCAGTTATCTCCTCAGATGAAAGTTGAAACAAGGTTACAAAACTGATTTGAAAATCTCTTCCAACTTTATTAGCTAGATATTTTTATGGATAATGTAACAGTGGTCAGACCCTTACAAAGTGATTAGGTGATGGGAGTTCTACACCAGGTATAATTTTTACCCTTACCCCCTGGGTTAGATATTGCAAGAGGGAAAAGTATTTGACAAGTATATGTCAGGATTCCTGATTCTGACCAATACCTTTGGCCTCCAAAGTCTTCCTTTGAAATCTGAGTGAAGGTGATACAATCCAGTAACATTTAGATTCTGTTTACCTTAGAAGTCAGCATCCCACAGACAGTAACAAGATTCACTAACAGCTTGAGCAGTAGGTGAGCAGTATCAGAGACCCATTAAATCAAATCTGTAGTGACCTCTGAGTATGTGGATAACTTAAAAATAAATAAGTAAACAAAAATAAATAAATAAATAAATAAATAAATAAAGGTGGGGAAATACTTTTCTAGGAAATGGAGTGCAGAGCTCACTTCACAAATAAAACTCTTTCAAATGAGTTGAGACTTTTTAACCCTAGAGTCTGCCATCAGTGATAACTGGCCATTACCTGGGACCTCATGAAGGCAATGTACTTACTACTTAATGGACCTATTCCCTCAGACACCATCCCTTTCCTAGGGCCAACATTTCCTAGGCCTTTCTCTGAGTTTTCACTGTAAACTTGGAGAATGCATCTAGTAATGACTCCTAAGTGTCATTCCTAATTATGTCCTGAATAATTATTCATCCCTTTAAACTTTTTTTATACAAAATCTCAGGACATAAACAATATACAAACAAGATCTTTGCCAGCCTCTTGTCCACTTTCTAAGAGATCCAGCATTCCTCTCTCATTCCTTCTGAGCAGTTTTTTTTCTGTTCACATTTCATTCTGCACACTGGTCTACTGTACCCTCACTATGTTAGCGAGTTTGGATTTACTCGTGATATTCTGGGGGTTTTCCAAGCTCACACTGTTATATACATACACATTTTACATGCGTCCTAGTTTCTGAAACAAATGATTAAGTTTAGCCCTAAGAAAGACCCACTCCTCAAGTATCACTTACATCTTTGTAATTTGTTCTTATCTGTGACAAACTATCTGAAAGGATATCTGAAAGAGGAAAAATGTATTTGACTTACATTTTCAGAGGTTTCAGTCCATGGCAGACTGATTCTACGTTTTGGGTCCTGTGATCATGTTAGAATGGGTTGGATCAGCAAAGCCATTCAACTCTTGGCAGATGGCACACAAGAAGAAAGAAGATATTCAAGACACAAGATACTGCTACATGGACAGGCCCTCTAGGACACACATTTTTCCAAATTCTACATTTTCCAAAATTTCTTGAACAAATACCACCGGCTGTGGATCACATCTTCAACAATAATCTGTTTTGATATTTCAAATCAGGGCAGATAGATTGCATTTACATTTAATAATGTCTAGAAATATAGATTTTATATGGTATTTGAATTATTTCCAATCATTTGAGCATGTGTATATCCCAATTCTATATATACACATTATTTTGGCCAAATGTGATATTTTCTACTAGGTATAACTACAGCCATCTTTCACGTGATGAATGTTAGTATATGTAAGGATAAGTTATCATACTAATATTCATTTCACAATATCAGTTAACATTTTCTAAATGCCATTGAATGACTCTGGTGTAAAATTATCCTTCTTGGTCCTGTGTGGAAACAGATATGATGTGATCTTTCCTTATATGTTTATACATTGTGATGAAATGGTAGTAAAACCACTGTAGACAATACACAAATTAAAGGGAAATGTGGTTTAATTCACTTTATTATTTAGTAATTTTCACTCTGGGAAATGTCTTTGGGCTCACTTTGTAGACCAGGCTGGTCTTGAACTCAAAGAGGTCTATCTGCCTCTGCCTAACAGAGCACTAGGATTACAGGTGTGCACCATTGTGCCTGGCTAGTTTTCATTTTTCCTATGTATGAGCTACAACCTGGTGATAATTTAAAGTCACTGAAAGCTGAGAAGAATTTTGATGTTTCATATATACAAGCAAGCTCTAATATACAAACACAATATATACTACCAAACATAAAACTAAATAAAATGTAACACCACTGGTAGAGAACATTGACACAAACAGCATAAAAAATGCACGAATCACTTGTCTCTCAATAATGTTTAACTGTGATTATTAATGTGATGGCAAATTGTTTATTGATGTTATAACATATAGAACAAACATTTTGATCAAAATGAAATCTTTTGTTTGATGACAAATTAAGTCTGTCCATATCCTTAATATCCTGAAAGGCAGGTCTATAAACTTCTTGAAGGGTGATTATCAGTAAATAGGTTCAGGTAGTTATTAATTCACCGATTTAGTAGAGATTATAGGCAAAGTTCTTTATCAGTGCAAGCTATTTGACAAGCTAAATAAGACAAACTGTAATTAAATATATTTGAATGTTCTTACAAGGAAACATTTTTAGAACCTCATCCATGTAAAAAAGTCAATACTCTTCAATATCATACTCTTCATCATTTCATTAAAATATTATAACAATAAAACTCAATATGAAGTAATATTTTCATAGTAACTATCATTTTTGTTTTTATAAGGCTCTCAATAAAATTTTAAGTTTCCTGCTTAAAGAAAGGAAAGTAAAGAAGTAAACTTCAGACTTATGGACACTTTCTCAATCTTAGCGATTTCCCCCTATTAATTATAGGTTAGCAAATGAACTATAACTATACAACAAGGATCCTGATTATCTGTACATTATTATTCTTTCAGTCTTGGATGCAAAATAAATATCAAAGCCAGGTACACTGTTTGAGAAATGCCTCCTAAAGTATGGGTTTTGATTCTTGGACCTATTAGCAAGAATTCTTTGTATGATCAAAACTGTTAGAGTTTGGAAGATAGTTTATATACTGTACCAATTACTAAGTGGAGTTTCAATTCTATAGAGCATTCTTCCACATATTCTGATTTTCAAACAGTAGAGGCAGAGTAAACTATCACATTAAAAGATTAGTCTCTTCATAGAAGTATCAGCCAGACTTCCCAGGATGATTTATGCAGCCTTAGTGTCACTAAATATTATGTAATGTCCACTGCTCTTTATACACAGGAGTTTTGTTTCTAGGTTGTTGTGTTAAGCTGGGGGACACGACTCACATTTTAGAAATCTGTGCATGGAGATCACTACTAATTCAAGGACAGCCTTGGCTACACTGATTTTTAGAAAATTAAAAGCATAGTGAGACACTCAAAAGAACACGAATAATAATAATAAAATTAAATTAATTGCTGGCATTAAATAAGTATGACACTGTGTATATCTGTTATTGTGTGAATATATGCACAATATAGATTATGTTGTTTGTTTCACTAAATTCTTATTTGGTCCCATATTAAAAAATGAAAACAAATCTTTTACAAACATGCCAAAAGGAAAACACAAGTCCCAATCACATAGTAGCACGTTTATTCATAGATAGAAGGACCGATTTGGTGGCTGAGAACCTGAGACAAAAAAGACCATGGATCTCAGGGAAAACAAATACTACTGTTGTGCTAAAGGTATATAATATATCTTAATGACATTCTTCTAAACTCAAAAATCAGCAAATATTTGCAAGAGGTGGGAAAACATACAGAGACCTGTGGATAGACAATGTGCAGAGAAAAAGAGTCAAATCTCTCCCCTCAGGACTCAGTGAATCCTGTGGAGGAGGAAAATGATTGTAAGAGCCACGGAGGATGGATGACAGCAAGGAAACAAGACCTTCTAAATATAACAAAGAGGTAGAGAAACTCCCTACCCCAACCCTCCCCATTCTTCATCTCATCTACCCATACATTGGCCAGTAACATGTTCTTACCATTGAATGGTTTATTGATCAGCTAAAGCATTTGGGGACCATCCAATTTTCATCTTCATTGTGGTTAATTAGTAGGAAATCCTTTATTGATATCATATCAATTCACTATTGAAAGCTGTTTTTATGGTTAATAACTTTTCATTTACTTGCTTTTTTGCCCAATGCTGGAATGCTAGTAAAGTTAGGTATGCCCTGGTTACTCGCATGCCTCACTGGGTGCCTGTGCCCATTGATGCCCCTCACGCTATGACTCTCTTCAGACAGAAAAGGGATCTTGGAACTACAGCCACCATTGTTACTACCATCTCATTGGCGGCTGTTGGAGCTACCACCAGGGCATTAGCCATGAGTCATACTGGGCAGACTGCTCAGACCCTGAATAATCATTTAGCCAATGTAGCTCATGCCTTAGTTGTACATAAAGGAATTAATGCTCAACTAAAAGGAAGCTTGATGGTGTTCAATCAGAGGATTGACCTCTTGCAGGAGCAAATTGATACCCTATGGCAAATCGCTCAACCTGGCTGTCAATGAAAGTATGCTGGACTTTGTGTCACTAGCATACAACATGAGAATTTTTCCTGTGCTGCAAATCTGTCTAAACAATTGTCAAGCTATATTTTAGGTAATTGGTCTGGAGAATTCGATACTACGATGGAGCAGCTGAGAGTGGCCATTGTCACAGTAAATTCTACCGGTGTGGACGCAGGACTAGCCACAGGATTATCAACATGGATTGCTGCAGCCATGAATCATCTGAAGGAATGGGCGGGCATGGGAGTGTTAGCAGGCCTTCTGGTGTTGGTCTCCTTGGTTTGCCTGTGGTATATATGCAAGATTAGAGTCTCACAACAGTGTGATGCAGCCATGATCATTCAGGCCTTTACAGCCATTGAAGCAGGACATTCTCCCCAAGCATGGTTGGATACCATAAAAAGCTAAAATGATACGCTCAGGATGCGAGGCTAAGCACTGCACTCAGGGTCAGCCGCTTTGGACCCAGAGAAGAGCATGTCTGATTGCATGCGGGTTGATGCCCCAGGTCCCGCCTCTGAGAAAAAGGTATCGGACGGTCTGATGCTCTTTGGGTGGATGACACCTAAATGAACATCTGTACAAAGTCCCAATTTATTTCTAATATCAGAGATCAGACCTCTACTCTTGCCTGATGTGTCTAAAACAAAAAGGGGGAACTGTAGAGAGCTGCGGAATGCTATGCCTTAAAGATGGAGCTGGTTTCCGCCTTCCACCTTCCCGATGGTGAGTGCTCTCTGTCACGAACAACTCCACATTTGGCTAAGGCCGAGGATCTGGCTTGCTTCCATGTATGTGGACCTATCTGCATTGCCCCCGTGGCACGCCTGGGTTGGCTACCCAGAGGCTATTTAAGCTGTGGGCTGGCTTTCCCCGGGGTCCGAGGATTGTTCAATGTTCCTGAATAAACTGCATTGAAAAAAAAAATAACTTTTCATTAAGTAGATCTATACATTGTTTGGACTCATCTACCTGACTCTGTCTCCTGCTCACCGTTATATCATAGCAGGGCTACTGATATCTGTCAATCTTTACTCCTCCTGTAATTTTTGTTTGTGGTCCAATTGCCTCCATGGTAAAGGAGAACTCTCCTGTCTTTGGTATTCTCAGAAATATTTTTCTTTTTTTTTATTAAACATATGTTTTCCTGTAAACTACATGTGGCTTTAAATACTCATAATTTGATGGATCAAAATTCTACACTATGTTTACTGTAATATATTAAATGTTATATATTATATATTAAATATATACTGTTTATATATATGTGTTAAATATTTCTATATTTAACTTATACCTAATATGTATCTTTAATATTAATGTTGGTTTTTATATCCCATAGAAATTTATTGTTCTGCGTTCCAAATCCATACATTGAAGTATTAAATAGTGGCTACAAAAAGAAAAAAACTAGCTATCACTAGAGAAATTAAGTGAATAATATTAAGTATGTAAAAAAGTGTAAAAAACCATCATAGGAAGAAATAGATTTTCAAATAACCAAATATATTTTTATATTATCCAGTTTTATCTACCTAAAACCATAGGTGCTTTTTTTAATACTTAGTTGTATAACTTAGACCATGGTAGTTGCACAGAAAAAACTAAATTGCAAAGATAAACAGCAATCTCCCCTCTAATCTATTTTCTAAGTGATATGCAAAATCACTTATACTAAATATTGCTCAAATTGTTGATGTAGTCTCAATATTGAATTTTCTAGGATTTGTACTTATCACAGCAAATTCAAATTTTAATCTTTGGTTTAGAACGACTTCTTAAAAGCTAGTGGTTCATCAACATCCATTGGTTAAATATTTGACAGGGCTTAATCACCTGCATTTTTCCATTAGAAGGTATTTAAGATGTTGATTTTAGAAGCAGCATACAAATCCACCTAAGGAAATTATGTTTAGAGCACATAGAAAACACACTGGCATTTACTTTACATGAGGTGCTTTAATCAAAACACACTCCCAAGGGTAGCCTTTGTACTGATACAAGTATGTGAGAAAAAAGGGCCCATGATTAACAAAAATGAAGAAATCACATTCTGAATTATAAAGATGAGACAGCTAAATTTTACTATGTCATTCAAAACTAGTAGATTCAACCTCTGTTACACAAGAGGGCAATAGGTTCTGAATCTGAGTATTAGAAAATTTCAAGAATTAATTTTTAAAAAAATCGTGCCACATTCTAGCATTGTTTTTCTATTGTTTTATTAATTCACGCTGTGTTGAATATATTTTCTCAAGATGCATCACATCTAAAAAATTATAATTTACATGACTGAATAAGGTGAAATAAAAGCAAATTTCTAAGCAAATATTTTTCATACTCTACTTAGCCATCTATACTGAAGCACCATAAACTCATTAGTTTATAAATAAATTTCAAAAAGTTTATTTATTTTTTTTATTTTTAAAATTTATAAATTTTAATTCTTAAATTTTCTAAGCTGAGGAAGCCCAAGGTGAAGCACTAACAAATATGGTAAGGCATGAGTAGAGCCTGCGTGCTCATACCTGATATGCTCGCGTTGTGTCTTCAACACACATAGGAAACAAGGTGGCTCTTGGGACTATGAGCCTCTTTTATATAGACATTACTTTCCTTTATGAAGCTTCTTCTTTACTATCTTTTAGAAGACTCTTTCTTACAGACTTCTGGATGTTAGGTTATTCACATATGTTGTAAGGATAAAAATGTTTATAATTTGTGTATGTTTTTCCCTCTGCCAGAGGGCTTTGCTTAAAGCTAAAACAAAACAAAAACCCACAAAACAAAACAAAACAAAACAAAAAAAAAAAAAACATTACCCTAGGATTACTGAAACTCATTGCAGACATGATCTTTTTCTCATGATTTTTGTTTCTCTCTTTTTTGTTTGTTTTATTTTATTCTGTTTTTTTTATTTTGTCCATTTGTTTGTTTTCAAAATAAAGATAGAAGATGTGGAATTAAATTAGAAGGGATTTGGGGTGAATTTAATAAGAGATGGGACATGGGAAACTGATCAGAACATAGAACTCAAAAAATGTTTTCAATAAAATTAAAAAGAAGTCCATGTGAGGAAGGCAAACATCTTGATGAGCTAGTATAGGCCTCTTGAAGGACTAGGTCAGTCCAGTAAACACCGACCACCAGAGACTGACTGTGCATGTGAGACTGTCATAGAGTGTCCTTGCCAGCTGACACTTTAATCTAATGTGAATTTCCATGTGAAAAAGGATCAGCTAAGATAAAAAAAACAGCAGTGTAACAACTTAGATAGCTCCAAAGATCCTGAGAACTTGTTAGTGATGGTAACTTCGCAACTAATTATTGTTACATGGGAAAAAGAGTTGGTAGAGAAAATGTCACCTAAATTCTGGATGACTAGTGAAATAACTTGTACATAAATTTCAAAGTTTAAAGCCTGTAAGAAATATAAAAACACGAAAATAAAAGGAAAGCTCTGGTTAGGTAGATGAAAAGGGGCAGGAGAAATCACCTAGCGATAAGAAGGGATAAAATGAATGACTCATGGCTGGAGGGGATGATGAAGTCTAGCAGGTAGTACATGGGAATTTGGGGATGGCATATAAGATTTGTCTGCCTGTAAGATTTTCATGAAGAATACAGAAAGAAACTTTTCTATGTGTTTATTTGTCTATGTAGACTTTTTATGATAAATGCAGGAAAGTTGAGATAAGCTGAAGAAAGGGCAGACCATTCACTTTGTAAGCAGAATTTAGAGGAAAGAGAAAAAGTTCCATATGTGCATTTTCAAAGTAAAATAAATCTATGTTTCATACTGAGGTCTTTCCAGCAAAGTATGTTTGAGATAAAATTGAGTTTGAGGTGCTGAGAATTCAAGCATACACTCTAAAAAAATGTATTTAGGCATCAGAGACACTATGAAGGACTTCTCTTGTGCAACACATTGTCAGCTAAAGCACAGCTGCACAGAGGTAAAACATCATTATTTAGATACTACTAAGTACTGTGCAATAATAGAAATCATATTTTCAGATGTATAAAAGAATACTTAGGTGTGGCTGGATAAATCTCACACATTGAAGAAATATGATTTTCAGATAAAGCATTGACTCAAATATATTGTCAAAGAGTCAGCGATTCATTCTCCTTTAGTCAGCACATTCGTCTTCATAATGCTGCTCACAGCCAGGGTTGTAGGATGGTTTTCCAACTCCCTGGAGTCCACACAGGCCTGTGACTACCTTTCATCCATAGTACCTAGAAATGCGGACTCTCCACAAACACTAGTAGCATCGTGCCCTAGTATGGTATGTACACGTTTACCATGAAGACAAGAAAATATCTCAAAGGAGCATAAACAACTGAAGTTAATTCCCAAATTGCATATATATATATACATATATATGTATATATATATGCATATATATGTATATATATTTATTTATTTAGACATATACGTATGGAAATAGTTTAGACTGGCAGAGATGTTTGGATTGAAGGTGGGAGAAATGAGATCATGTTCTAACTTTAAATCTTTTTCTGTTTCAAGATGCTACTGAAGGATTTCAGTTGAACACCTGAACTGGCTGAATGTTTACTTTTGAATCATAAATTGAGAACAGTGTGCACATTGGAGCTATTAAAGTAGTATTTATGAAAACCATACAGAATCACTGCATATATCCCAGGAATACATAGTGAAATAGCAAGAATAATCAGGGAGAGAACTATACAGTATCTAAAATGGTTAAAAATAGAAAATAACAAGAACTGATGATTTTCTGAATATTAGTTGGACAATGGTTGCTGTGTTTAATTTATTGGGATTATTTGATTCCTTTAGCATTCTAGATTTCAGTTCAAAAGCATTAGAAGAGTCCTCCAAATTGTCTGGCCAAGAAAATTGGAAACTGCCTAAGTGCATGAGAAAACAATTTTGCCAGATTTGCTTGAAATTGTTTTCTTTCTTGACACTGGTATAATTCTCAGCACTGCTAGTTCTATCACGCCTATTAATATTTGGTTTCTATGGCTTTATATAATGATAAAAAAAAAAACATACAGAACAGGCTATTCTCCAGGCTAAAGGAAAAGTTTTATTATGTAATTTATTGTAGGCAAAATAGACTTCCCTATTAAGATACAAGTATTTGCTCATTAGTGGAACTAGACCATAGAAAAGGTGCTTGTTGCTCCATGCTGTACACTTAAAGCCAACCCTGCCTCATCCCTGGTTTTATCTTTTCCAGCAGTGTGAGGAAATTCCACAGTCAATGGTATTGGGCCTCTAACATATGACAAAATCCTGTAACAAATTTGTTCTGAGTATCAGAAACGTTGAGTGACCCCAACAACCACCATTTCTCTTTTCTCTCTCTCTCTCTCTTTTCTTCTTTGTGTGTGTATAAAAGTATATATACATATATGTACAAGCATATATAAAAATCCTGCACTTGCTAAAATTCTTGAGAATTATCTTCCCTAAATGTGCGTTTCTGAGTTTAAACTAACCTGAAGTTTATAAAGAATGGAAAACCGTTTTCTTTAGAAAGACAGCGGAGAAACAAAAACTAGAAAAAGACAAGAGAGCCATTTCTTCTCTGTGTCATCAGCTCTATATTTTCCCCATCCTGAATTTGCAGCCAGGATCTCACCCCCAACAAGACAGTGTGCAATCATTTCTGATATGAAAATATAAGTAAATAAGAATTCTAATTTTTAACGTTGAATTTCACATATTTATGAAACCATATTTATCAAGACTGTAGTAATATCATGAAGGTAACAACTTTTATTTATTCATTTACTTTCAAATTAATTAATTTATATTTTATTCACTTTACATCATGGTTATAGCCCCATCCTTCCTCCACTCCATACCCCATCCTTCTTCTCCCCTCACCTGTTCCTCAGAAAAGGTGAGCTCCCTTTCCTATCCACCCCAGCTCATGAAGCTGCACCAGGACTGTGCAGCTTCACGGTGGCCTGGTAAGGCAGTCCTGCCAGGGAGAAGTGATCAAAAAGCTGGCAAGTGAGTCAGTGTTCAATGAGGTGCCCACATCCCTTACTAGGATACCCGCATGAAGCCTAAGCTTTCCATCTGCTTCATCTTTATAGGGGGTCTGAGTCCAGTTCATGTGTGGTCCTTGGTTGATGCTTCAGAAAGCCCTGCAAGGCCCTGGTTAGTTGGTCCTGTTGGTCTTCTTGTGGGACTCCTCTCACCTCCAACTCGTTTTTTTCTTTCCTCCCACTTTTCCACAAGACTCCCTAAGCATCCCCCTGTTTGTTTGCTTGTTTTATTTTTATCAGTTACATTTTATTAACTCTGTATCCCAGCCGTGTCCCGATCCCTCATTCCCTCCCAGTCCCTCCCTCCCTCCCTCATCTCCACCGTGCCCCTTTCCAAGTCCACTGATAGGGGGGACCTCCTCCCCATTCATCTGATCCTGTTTTATCAGGTATCTTCAGGACTGGCTGCAAAGCCCTCCTCTGTGGCCTAACAGGACTGCTCCTCCCTTCGGGGGTGGGGAGACCAAAGAGCCAGTCATTGAGTTCCTGTTAGAAATAGTCCTTGTTCTCCTCACTTTGGCATCCCCCTGTTTGGCTGTGAGTGTCAGCATCTGTTTTGAGGTGCTGCTAGGTAGAGTCTCTCAGCGGACAACTCCGTCAGGCTTCTCTTTGCAAGCTTAGCAGAGTATTGTTCATAGTGTCAGGGGTTGGCACTCTCCCATAGGGTAGGTCTTTGGTTGGGCCAGAAATTGGTTGGACATTCCCTCAATCTCTGTTCTATCTGCTATATCTTTATCCCTGTACATCTTGTAGGCAGGATAACTTTGGGATTGGAGAACACTTTTAAGAAATGTTTAACTTCCTTAGTCATCAGGAAAATGAAAATAAAACCACACCAAGATTTCATCTCATACCAGTCAGAATGGCTAAGAGATATCATGAAATTTTCAGACAAATGGAGGGAACCAGAAAATATCAGTTTGATTGAGGTAATCCAGTTTGACCCAGAAAGGTACACATGGTAGTACTCAATTATAAGGGGATTTTAGCCATGAGTGCAGGATAAGCATACTATGAGGCATAGACACACAAACAAAAAAAATAAATAAATAACAAGGAGTAGCCAATGGAGGATGGATAAATCTCACTTGGAAAGGGAGATAGAATAGACAGAGGTAGTGGCTGAAGTCAGGGAACAAGGTAGGCAAAAGGGCACAGAGAGTTAAGTGGGTGGAGAACAGACCTGTGGAGGGCAAGGGAGAGAGGACAGACCTGAGAAAGAGAAACTGAGGGTGGGGATAGCTCTCTGAGAAGCTGGAGATTTAAGCCAAGGTAGGGCCATGGGAACGTTTGAGGGAGTGACTCCTGGTCGCATTGTCCACAGAGACTGAGGAGGCCACCTTCCAACTGCAATAGTCTTCTAGTAGAGGGAGGGGAATTCCATCACACCCACACATTTTGCTTTTAAGCTTGTGTCATGTTTTTAAAACTATCAGACATCTGATACCCATGTACCTTTTTTTTTTTTTTTTTTGGTAAAAATTACCTTTAATAATGGGTCATACTGAAGTACACATTATTAAAGGTAAAAATATTTGAGCAGATGGAATTTTCATTTCCATCCTTGCCATTCTCATGGGACAAATACAAATTATTCTGATTTGCAAGAGACATTTTAATGAACTCAGCTACTTTATTTATGCATTTGCTTATGGCTGAGCCCATGCCTCTCTGAGTTAGCTGAACAATTATAACTCAGGTTGTATGACTCAATACTTAGAGTATCCATTATCTCTCTTACAAGGGATGATTTGCAGATATTTCATTAAGGATGCAACTAAGTGGATAAAACAAAGTAATTCAATGAGAAAATAAGAAGGGTGTTTACAGAACAGAACTACAGTGATGAGTCACAGAGTCAGAGAAAGGAGAGAGATTAGAATAAGACTGGTATATGCACTTGGAAGAAGAAAAATAATTACCACTGCTCCTTAGAAAACATATGTACACACACTTATGCTCATTGAGTAGGAGTTTGGAGACTTTAGGTAATGAAAACACTGCAGTTGTTCTTAGTGATTCTGTTGTTTTGCCATCAACCTGTCTCATGGTTCCTGAAAATTGCTAATTTCATTACCTTTCATTCTTGAATTATATTTTCCTTTTTATTTATTAATTTTTATTACAAATTATTCACTTTTCATCCCTACTGTAGCCCTCTTCCTAGTCCCCTCCCAGTCTCACCCTTCCTCTTTCTTCTCCTCCTATTCCCCTCCCCAAGTCCACTGATAGAGGAGGTCCTCCTACCTTTCCATCGGACCGAGGCCAATCAGGTCTCATCAAGATTGGCTTCATAGTCTTCCTCTGTGGGCTGGTAAGACTGCCCCCTCCTCATGGGGAGGTGATCAGAGAATCAGCCACTGAGTTCATATCAGAGACAACCCTGTTCCTCTAACAAAGGGACCCATTTGGAGAATGAGATGCCATAGGCTACATCTGTTTAGGGGGTCTATGTCTTCTCTATAAATGCTCCTTGGTTGGAGTATCAGTCTCAGAAAAGAGAAAAGCAAATGGACTGGAAATCTGAAGAGGGAGAAAACAGGGAAAGGGACAGGAGCCTATCACAGAGGGCCTCTGAAAGACTCTACCCAGCAGGGTATTGAAGCAGATGCTGAGACTCATAGCCAAACATTGGACAGAGTGCAGGGAATCTTTTGAAAGAAGGAGGAGATAGAAAGTCCTGGAGGGGACAGGACCTCCACAAGGAGAGTAACAACAACAACAAAATCATTCTTGAATTAACACACTTTTTTTTTCCTAAGTACAAATTGTCAATAACTACCCTTAGAATTTGTTGTGTTTAATTTTCCTGGGGTAATAGAAAAAAAATACCATCATTCCAGAATGGATACCAGTGAGAGACCAAGGAAATGACTCCCTTCAAGTATAACTTGGTGAAACACTGCCTTTACTCGTGGTACAACCTAGATGTTCCTCAACCAAAGAATAGATACAGGAATTGTGGTATAATTACAGAATGGAATACTATGCAGATATTAAAGACAAGGAAATCATGAGATTTGCAGGCAAATGGATGGAATTAGAAGACATCACTCTGAGTAAAGTAACACAGAAGCAGTAAGATACACGTGCATATACTCACATACAAGTGGATATTAGATAATATAGGACAAACCTCTATTAAAATCTATAAACCTAAAAAATTATAAACCCAAAGAAGCTAAAGGACAAGAAGGACCCTAGGAAAGATTTTTTATTCTCATTCTGAAGGGAAAATAGGTTAGACACGAGAAGCAGTAGAAGAGAAGGAACATGATGGGAGCCTACCACAAATGTCTTCTAAAAGACTGCACCTAGGAGGGAATTGAAACAGATGCCAAGAATTACAGCCAAACTTTGGACAAAGCACAGGGATTTTTTTGGAGGAAGGGGTATATAGAAGGAACTGGAGGGGACAGGAACCTTAAAAGAAGACCATCAGATGAAAAAACCTAGGCCCAGGGGACTGCAAAGATTGATGCATCAACCAAAGACCATGCATAGAAAGGATCTAGACTTCCTGCTCAGGTGTAGTCCATAGACAGCTCAGTCTCCATGTGGGTGCTCCAGTGAGGATTGAAGAGATAGTCACTGGCATGAACTTAGCTACCTACTCCTGGATCACTTCTCCCTGGTGGGGCAACCTAGCCATCCCACAAAGGAAGAAGATCTAGGCAGTCCTGATGGGACCTGATAGGCTAGGGTCAGACAGTAGGAGAAGAGGACCTCCCCTATCAGTGTACTAGGGAAGAGGGATAAGGAAGAGGGAGGGAGGGTGGGACCATGAGGAAATGAGAGGGAGTCTACAATCAAATACAAAGTGAATAAACTGCAAAGAAAATAGTAATATAAATAAAATACAAAAGAAAAAACAAAACTAATAATAATATAAAACAGAAATAGGAAAAGTAAAAAAAAAAAAAGAAGAAGAAGAAAAAAATGAGGATTCCTATTTGCAGCCTGTCACTCTCTCTCTCTTGAACTCACTCAGCTCTCTCAGGAACTCACCCTTGAGAGGTGATATAAATTGTTAGAATATGTTGAAAGTCCTGTGTGCATAATCACAGGTCCTGTGAATTTAAGATAGTAGCAATCATGCTATGAAAAATGAACAGAAATTTACAGTGTATACAAATATGCTTATCATCATGGTTTTTATAGATTCTTTTAGTTTTAAAAATAAACCCAGATTTGTTTCTTATGGTACTTAACACTCAACATTACAGACATGTGCATACCTTTGTCTCCTATTTTAGAGTAGAAGTCCTAAGAGGATAAAGCCATGATCAAGTATGTCTTTAATTTTAGTATCTAATAGAGTGTTTTGGTACCTAATATCAGATACTGGGTATTCAGTATAAGAGTTAATTAATTATTTAATGAGTAATGTGAAGATGAATAAATTAGTTATTGCAAATAAATGATAGTCTTGCATCTGCCTATGTGTCCCAGCACTAAATAAAGGTTTTGATTTCAGGATAACCTATGAAATTAATTTTTTTCATAGCACCTCATTCTTGCATTTGTACTTCTCTGAGAGATGGTAATTGTAATCCATAAAAATCCAAAGAAAAAAATTATAGAAGTCATAATGGATGTACACTTTAAACTCATCAAACTTTTCTCTGTGTTTAAGTGCTAAATAGAGTTTAGAAAAGGAGTCTTTCTTAAAGACATCATAATTAATTCTAAAAGCATTCAAGTTTTTCAATGTATCAAAATGTCATTTTTAAATTGAGTTATGAATAACATAATCACAAGATAATCATAAGAATATATAATAGATTAAATTTAGAGAGTGGGGATTAGTTTGCACCAAAGTAATGTGTTTTAAAGAGGGACTGCTTCTGACATAATCTGATTGGCCTGCTCTTTGATCACCTTCCCCTGAGCGGGGAGCAGCCTTACCAGGCCACAGTAGAGGACAATGCAGCCACTTTTGATGAGAACTGATAGACTAAGATCAGAAAGGAGAGGAGAACCTCCCCATCAGTGGACTTGGGGAGTGGCATGCATGCAGAAAGGGGAGGGAGAGTGGGATCAGCAGGGGAGGAGGGAGGGGCTTATGGGGGGATACAAAATGAATAAAGTGTAATTAATAAAAAATTAAAAAAAATAATAAAAAAGATATCAGTGCAATGTTATATGTTCTGATTCTCTCAAGTTTTATCTTTTCCCATTCTCTTTCCCTGACTTCATCCTTAATTTTTTGCTTTTGATACTGAAGATATAACCATGTTTATACATGTTATATAAATATATAAATACTCCAAAAGAACATAAACATATTATCCTAAATACTCACTGTCATGTAGAGTCACTTGGAAAGGCTATTTTCATGGAAAATCATATTATCTTTATTTTAAATATTATTTTAACATTTTGACTAATTATTTGAGAATTTCATGTATCTTGAACATTTGCAATGTCCCCTCAATCCTCCCCTATCTATTCTCTCCACCCTACTATTCTTTCCCACCAAATTTTGAGGACTTTTTTTTTTCCTTATTATTGTTTTTATTTCCTCAGGGTGTCTATTTACTGTTGCCCTACTAGCTGTGGAAGTGGGCTTACCCTGGTAGCGTGTTGACTTATCAGGTGTCGTATTTTTAAAGAAAACTGACCCTTCCTTTTTCAGAATCCATCAAATGTACATAGATCCTCAGAGAGTAATGGAGTTTTCTGTTTATCGTCCACATTCTGTACTTGTATCTTGTCTAGCAGGAGCTTCCTCAAGCATACTGTCACAATCACTGGGCATAATCGTGCAGCTGCATTTGTGTGTGTGCAAAACACAGTTTTGTTAATCTTATCAACTTTCTCTGGCTTTTATCATCTTGCCACCTCCCTTCCACTAAGATCAGTCAATGTTGGTGTGTGTGGGTGTGTGTGATATGCATATTCAATGTAGGTGTGAGTATTCCAGATTCTCTTATTCTTTACATGATGACCAGTTTCTAGGGTTCTTCTATGACAATTTCCATCTACTGAAAAACAAATAGACTACTTCTCTCATGATGATTGAGAGAAATTCTGAACTGTTTAAAGCAGTAAATGGAAAAATACTGTGCTGTTTACAAGGCAGTAAATACTTAGGAATTATTTTAATACTATTTCCATTTAGCATAAGAATAGTATGGGCTCTTCTCTAGGCCTGTGACACATCTATCCATAGCTTCTTGGAGTTACAATACAATAGAAAGATGATACCAGAACTATACTCTTTATGGCAGCAAATAAAACCCAAGAATTGTTACTTACTGAGGTGTTGTTTAATGGGTCACATAGACACACCCAAATTGCAACCAACTGAAAGGGCATTTCTGCCATTGTTTTTGACACAACATCTAGGTCGCTTGCAAAATTTACTCAAAATGGTCTAAGAACCAAAATGAATTGATATTTGGTTCAAACTTAGAAATTCCTTAATTTAAACTTCAAATCCAAGTGTAAACCTTTGAATTGTAAAAGTTATACATAATATTTATATGCTTATTAAATACAGGTTTGCATAATAGTTTTATAACTTTGTAACACTGTCAAAACTAACTAAATTTCTAGCTAACTTACATTCTAGGCTTCATAATCAGAACCATATGGCATATTCTGGGAAAGCCTCTGCCCTTCAGACTATCAAAGCAGATGCTGAGCCGGATGGGCAACTGTTGGGCAGGTGAACGGAATTTTAGGTAAGATTGAAAATTTATTTATTCTGGACAAATCAAATCTTATCCAGTCATATTAGAATCTACAGTATAATAAGGTTTTTTTCCCAAGTTATTAGTCATATTATCCAGACAAATAATAATTATTGGTTAGTATTTGAATAGCATTTTATGCATGTTATCCAAAGTTTAAGGTAGCTACATAAAAACCTCATGTTGGGTAGATTATGTTATTTAAGAAATGGAAATGATGAGTTTTGTAAATAATAGGTAGATTATTCTACTCTAACATAGCATAAAAAGAACGAATGTACTTAATGCTACAGTAAACATTGGCAAGTACGTTGTTGTAAATTTATTACACAATATGAGTATTAAAATGTTGTGAGTAAGAAAAAGATAATTTTTCAATAGCTGTTTTTTCAATGGAGGATAACTGAAGGCAAAGGCAAGTTTGTAAATAAGAAGTATGGAGGGGATTGGTTATCAGTACCTATGTGTAAGAGGAAATAATTCACGTTGGGGGAAAACATTAAATCTTTTCTTCACACATCTAGGAAAAGTTTTCAATCTGAAAAGTATTAACTAAAATTAATACATATGTGCTGATATAGTTAGTGAATATAAGAAAAAAATGCAATTTTGGCAGATAGTCTGCAAGGGCAGATATTCTACATTCAGTTAAATGTGCAGACTATTATTTTGCTCTATATCCTGTGTGTCTTACAGGAGATATACAAACTATTTACAGTGAATTTAGGAGGGAAACTGATAGTAACTACCATGTGGCATATTCTTTGCCAAATTCAATGATATTCTCTACTTAGCCAGAAACAAATCAATTATTATCATAAATCGCAGTTTACTCTTCCCAAATCAATGCTTGAGACATATCCATTTTTGTTTCTTAGACAACTAATAGAGACAGTGTACAGTAAAAGAAGAAAGATAGTATAGGTTTCTGGTTAAAATAGATATTTATTAAGTACCAACTCAGATCTTCCTGAACTGATCTCTCTTTTGATAAACCAGGATTACTACCTTAGTAGTAATTAATACAGAAATATTGACATACATAGCTAGTCTTTCTGTAGGTAGACAGACTCCAGCTCTGGAACATTCCTATTAATGCTGTTTCATGAGCAAATACAAAATATTTACTCCTTTGATATGGGCTCAGATAAATCTTCTCTGTTCCGTTTTTGGAGAAACTGCCCAGAGTATCACTCAAATATATTTTCAAAAAATGATTTCTTAAGCGAGAGAAATCATCTTGTCATGATATTAGATAAAAATAGAGTAATAAGTGTACCTCTGTGTTCAGTGTCGTTCATTTTCTTTTTTTCTTATACAAATTTTTTAATTTATTTTTTTAATAAATTACAGTTTATTCACTTTGTATCTCTACTGTAGGAGACTACAGAGGTGTCCTTTTTCTAATTACTGTTTTTAATTTCTTCTCTAAATTATTGTAGCTTTGAAGAGATCTGTAACATGTAACGTTTTCTTCAGGCTTTGCTGTTTTGGGATGTCTGTGGCTGCAAAAGTTTCTTGGACCAAACTTTAATAACATCCCATATTTAAACAGTACTTAAAAATCAATACCATATTATTAAACTTGCTCACATATTACATTAATTTTGGTATTTCTCCTTCCACCAGAATTTAAATTTGCGAATACAATGATTTCTGTCTCTTCCTTTCACTGCTGTTTCACCAATCTCCTTGGTCATCTTCATTCTAGTGTCCAAATGGTTGACATGATCTGCTCAGGAACAACATGTCTTCTCTTTCTGTGAACTTGATATTTAAATACATGATAACCAATAAAGAAACAAATGTAAATGGTGCCTATTACAAAAGTATTTGTGAGCAGGTAAAATGTCATAAACTTTTTCTTCACAAGTGACTACCCTGGAGCTGATTACTAAGAATTATTTTATACATTTAATTATTTTCAGTGTCCAGAAAGAAATGTGTTTTTTACTTATTTTTGTTTAATTTTTCAATTAAAACACAAAAATAAAAACTGTTCATAGTTTCAAATAGATTCCTTTTGTGTTGTCAAGCCACAGATTTATGTGACAGTAGTCATAATAGAACATGTGAAAAATAAGTTAAACTGAATACTCCCCCAAATCATTCTAACATGGCAACTCTCTGTTTACAGGTCAAAATATTCAATAATGTGTTTTATATGTATTTGTAATGTTAAATTGTCTGTAAACAAAGATATCACTTGAATTTCTTTTTTTTAATTTTTTATTAATTACACTTTATTCATTTTGTATCCCCCCATAAGCCCCTCCCCCTCCCCTCCTGACCCCACCCTTCCTCTCCTTTCTGCATGCATGCCCCTCCCCAAATCCAAACCTCCCAAAGGCGAGGTTCTCCTCTCCTTTCTCATCTTAGTCTATCAGTTTTCATCAAAAGTGGCTGCATTGTCATCTTCTGTGGCCTGGTAAGGTTGCTCCCCCCTCAGGGGTAGGTGATCAAAGAACAGGACAATCAGATTATGTCAGAGGCATTCCCTCTTCCCATCACTATGTAACCCACTTGGACACTGAACTGCCATGGGCTACATTTGTGCAGGGGTTCTAGGTTATCTCCATGAATAGTCCTTGGTTGGAGTATGAGTCTCTGGGAAGTTCCCTGTGTTCAAATTTTCTTGTTCTGTTGCTCTCCTTATGGAGACCCTGTCCTCTCCAGCTCTTACTATTTCCCACTTCTTACATAAAATTCACTCTGCCCAACAGTTGGCCATCAGGCTCACCATCTGCTTTGATAGTCTGCAGGGCAGAGGCTTTCAGAGGCCCTCTGTAGTAGGTTCCTAGTTTGTTTCCTGTTTTCTTCTTCTGGCTTTCAGAGGCCCTCTGTAGAAGGTTTCTAGGTTGTTTCCTGTTTTTTTTCTTCTTCTGATGTCCATCCTTTTTGCCTTTCAGGATGGGGATTGAGAGTTTTAGTTAGGGTCAAAGGTTCTTAATTCAGAGCAAACTACTTTGCAATTACTGTATGATTAATCATTTTTAAATTTAAAATTGTATTTATATATTTATTTATTACAGTTTATTCACTTTGTATCTCCTCTGCGGCCCCCTCCCTTGTCTCCTTCCAGTCCCATTCACCCTCCCTCTTATCCCCCTATGCCCTTTCCCTAGTCACCAGATAGGGGAAATCCTCCTCCCATCCTATTTGATTCTAGCCTATCAGGTCTCATCAGGACTGGCTGCACCATCTTCCTCTGTGACCTGGTAAGGCTACATCCACCAGGGGGTGGTGATCAAAGAGTCTGCAGCAGAGTCCCATCACAGACAGCCCCTGTGCCCCTTGGTAGGGAACCCACTTGGAAACTGAGCAGCCAATGGGCTTCCATTGAACAAGGGTGTCTAGGTCCTCTCCAGGCATATTCCTTAGTTGGAGTATTGGTCTCTGCAAGCTCCCCTGGACCCAAGTGGAGTCTGGCTCTGTTGTCCTCCTTGTGGGGTCTTGTCTCCTCCAGGTCTTTCTGTCTTCCTCTTCTTCCATAAGGATTCCTGCACTCTGCCCAAAGTGTGGCCATGAGTCCCAGTATCTTCTTTCATAACCTAGTGGGTGGAGTCACACCAAGGTACTTTATATTATTTGTGGTTATTGGGAAGGGTGTTGTTTCCCTAAGTTCTTTCTTAGCTCATTTATCTTTTGTATACAGGAGGGCTTCAGATTTTTTTTTTTTTAGTTAATTTTATATCCAGCCACTTTGCCAAAGTCATTTATCAGCTGAAGGAGTTCTCTGGTAGAATTTTTGGGGTCACTCATGTACACTATCATATCATCTGCAAATAGTGATACTTTGACTTCTTCCTTTCCTATTTGTATCTCTTTTTCTCCTTCAGTTGTTCTTTGCTCACATATTAAATTTTGACTGCTCTGTTTAAATGATAATAAATAATATATTGTAGGTACACATATGCATAGGTATATTTATAACAATAAATACAAATACCATGTGTTTATACAATCCTCAAAACTATATAATTTAAAAATTCAAGCCCAGTGCCAATGAGTTCAAGGGTATTCCCCACATTTTTTTCTAACCAATTTAATGTGTCTGGATCTAGGTTGAGGTCTTTAATCCACTTGGACATCAGTTTTGTGCAGGGTGATAATTATGGATCTATTTTCATTTTTCTACATGTAGACATCCAGTTAGAAGAGCACCATTTGTTGAAGGTGCTATCTTTTCTCCATTGTATGATTTTGGCGTCTTTGCTAAAGATCAGGTGCTCTAAGAGCAACAATCAATAAATGGGACCTCATGAAACCGAAAAGCTTCTGTAAAGCAAAGGACACTGTTGTCAAAACAAAATGACTGCCTATAGATTGGGAAAGAATCTTCACCAACCCTTTAACTGACAGAGGGCTAATATCCAGTATATATAAAGAACTAAAGAAGCTGAAAAGCAACAAACCAAGTAATCCAATTAAAAAATGGGGAACAGAGCTAAACAGAGAACTCTCTGTAGAGGAACATCGAATGTCAGAGAAACACTTAAAAGAAATGCTCAATGTCATTAGCCATTAGGGAAATGCAAATCAAAACAACCCTGAGATTTCACCTTACACCCATCAGAATGGCCAAGATGAAAAACTCCGGTGACAACACATGCTGGAGAGGCAAACTCTTACAATCACTCTGGAAATCAATCTGGCGCTTTCCCAGACAACGAGGAATAGTGCTTCCTCAAAGTCCAGACATACCCCTCCTAGGCATATATCCAAAAGGGGCTCAAGTACACAATAAGGACAAACATGCTCAACCATATTTGTAGTAGCTTTATTTGTAATAGCCAGAAGCTGGAAACAGCCCAGATGCGCCTCAACTGAAGAATGGATGCAGAAATTGTGGTATGTCTACACAATGGAGTATTACTCTGCAATAAAAAATAAGGAAATCATGAAATTTGCAGGTAAATGGTGGGACCTGGAAAGGATCATCCTGAGTGAGCTGTCTCAGAAGCAGAAAGACCCACACAGTATATTCTCACTCATATAGACATATAGCATAGGATAAACCTACTAAAACCTGTACATCTAAATAAACTAATCAAGAGAGAGGACCCTGACTAAAATGTTCAATCGTCATCCTGAAAGGCAAAGAGGATGGACATCAGAAGAAGAAGAAAACAGGAAACAACCTAGGAACCTACCACAGAGGGCCTGCATACTATCAAAACAGAAGCTGAGACTTATGGCCAACTGTTGGGCAGAGTGCATGAAATCTTATATAAGAAGTGGGAAATAGTAAGATCTGGAGAGGACAGGAACCCCACAAGGAGAGCAACAGAACCAGAAAATTTGAACACAGGAATCTTCCCAGAGACTCATACTCTAACCAAGTTCCAGGTATGGAGATGACCTAGAACCCCTGCACAGATGTAGCCCATGGCAGTTCAGTGTCCAAGTGGATTAAATAGTAATGAACAGAGGGACTGCATCTGACATAATCTGATTGGCCTGTTCTTTGATCACCTCCCCCTGAGGGGAGGAGCATCCTTACCAGGCCACAGAAGATGACAATGCAGCCATTCCTGATGTGATCTGATAGACTAAAATCAGAAGGAAGGAGAGGAGGACCTCCCCTATCAGTTGACTTGGGGAGGGGCATGCATGAAGAAGGTAGAGGGAGGATGGGACCGGAAGGGGAGGAAGGAGAGCCTTATGGGGGGATACAAAGTGAATAAACTGTAATTAATAAAAATAAATAAATTTAAAAAATATTATTAGAGAATTGGGTTTATATTTGTTTTATAAAAAATTGTCTTTGAATTTTGATTGTCTACGATAAAAATATAAAGTTTAAAAAAATTCAAGCCCAGAGAGATGATAATAAATTTTTAGTATTCAACCAATAGTCAAGAAAATAAATGTATGAAAAATTTTGAAAAATCATAATTCTGATAATTCTCTGAATCTCAATTGCAATGGTTGTCTGGGAAAATCACAAATGCTGTTTTCTTAAGTTAAAATTGGCAGCCATTCTCATTGAGTGTGTGCTCAGTTTACATACTAATTCCCATAGTCATTCATAACTGACCTTCAGTGGGTTAAGGTGAGGACCGCTGTGCATTGCCATTAGTGAATGCCTTTAGCTCTCAAACAAGCAAGATATATTCATCAATACTCCATCATGGGAGGAGTAGAAATTTAACCTCCTTATGCAAATAACACACCTGACCCATGCTTTTGTATATCACCATAATTAAATGTAAGGTACCACAAATAAGAAAAGAAAAATACATAAAATGAAAATCTATATAAAAAAGGACTTTTTGAATATAAGAACTCATTGAGACAGGGAGAGCGTAAGAGGCGAATATGACCAAAGTACAATTTATATAGGGTATAATAAAATAGTAAGAGAATAATCTAACATCAATCTAGATCTAAACTTGAGAAACTGGTGGAGCTTTTACTTATTATTTACTTTGTTAAGAAATAATCTTCAGTTCTAAAATTCCTGCTGAGATCCTGTATTTGCAGTAACATGACATGCTGCTCCTTTCTTTGGTTAATCTGAAACACATTCATTTCATTAATAGGAAACAATTAAATGATTTTATCTTTTGCTTATAAGGAGACATTACTGAAGTCAAATTAAAACAGTTTCCTTGATGAATAAGTACTTCATTTCTAATACTTAGAGTACATTTAATTAAGGTGAAAAATCAATGCTTTCCATATCATGTTGGAGCATACATAAATGTTATTGATTGCCATACACTTTTAAGGGAAGTTCTCAATATTGCCCTATCTACAGTACTTTCTCAATGTAACCATAAGAAAGTATTTCATGAATATCACCAACACATTTGCAGAAATATTACAAAGAAAAAATCTGTCATTAAACTTTTCTTATGTTATGTCCCATTGATCTGTTTATTTCATTGTTTAGCTGAGTCCTTGTTAGACAACCACAACGTAACAGAGCCAGTCCTCCTTACTAGTTACATGTAAAGATTTTTCTTCATATTTATTAGAAATGTTTTTAACTCTGCCTTCTTTGTTAACCCATTTTTTCTATAGTCACCTAAATTCTGTAATTGTCACAGTAATTGTATTATTCTTAAGCTTATTATAGCTTCTCAGTGACTTTCAAACCCATTATCAGAATTATCAGAGTCCCAGAAGATTTAGGTTTCCTCATGTCTTAACTTTTTTGTTTGTTTATTTGTTTGTTTGTTTGTTTTTCTCTTTTGAAAGAAAATGTTCTGGCAAGAACGTTATGGGAAAGAGTTTTAGGTATCTCACCGTTCCACATCACAGTCTAATACTGTAGTGCAGTCACCTCCACGAATGTGAGGGTCCTTTTACATTATACCCCAGTCAAGAAGCCTAGAGTAACAGGTACATTTGAGCTACTCAGTTCCCTTTCTTCATTTATGCGGTCTATGATCTCACTCTGGGAATGGTATCTGGGAATGGTAGGAAGGTCTTTCCACCTTAATTATTACCATCAAGGTAGTCCACTACGGGATTGGCCAGAGGTCCAGACAGTTTTAAAGTCCATCAATTTGAAAAGGAACACTAATCTACTTATTGCAGTTTGGGCCATATTTCATAACACTTTAATTCTGACACATTAATTTTCCCATTACAATCCTCACCTGGCCTTTTGAACTTATTTTAATATTTCATATTTGACAGTTTTCATAATATGTTTATGAATAGTCTGTGACAGTCCTATTCAGGAAACACTTCCTAGAGAACATATCAAAGAAAATGTTAGACAGAATTCCAGAGAGTTGTCATACTATTGTATTAATCCCTATTCTCTAGAGTCACTAGAACATGTAGAATGAATATCTTTTCTCTCTCTCTCTCTAATATCTATGTCTATATCCATCCATCCACCAATCAATCAATTAATCAATCTATCTATCTATCTAGATATCTACCTAGATATCTATCTATCTATCTCTCTATCTAGATATCTAGATATATATGGGATTTATTGGAATGCCTTAAAAATGGCAGTCCAGCTAATACAGCAATGGCTATCTATGAACAGAAAGTCCAAGAATACAATAGTTCTTCAGGCCCCCAAAAGACTGGATGTTTCAGCTGGTATTCTGTATATGCTGGAATCCCAAAGAAGTAGTTACACACTGCCAGTGAAGAAATGGGTGTACTAGCAACACAAGGACAAGCAGGCAAAGAGCAAAAGCTTCCTTCTTTTTGTCCTTATATATAGACTTTAGTAAATGGTAAGGCCCATATTAAAGGTTGTTTCTCCCTCTCAATATTTGTATTAATAGCCTGTGTCTTCCAGCCTTAATATCTTCATCAACGATACCACATGGCTTCCAACCTCTGGAACACTCGGAATCTGTGACAAGGGTGTTTGTATTCCTACCTCAAAGGTTTAGAATAGAAGCTGGTTCACCCACTTCAAACCAAGCAGAAAATCTCATACAGGTGTGCCCTCCATTTTTGAATTGTAGTTCATTCTAGATATAGTCAAGTTGACAACCAAGAAGTTGGCTAATCACAGTGGTTAGCATATATTTTTAAAAAGTAATAACTAGAAAAATCACAAACTCAACAAACAACTAGGTAATTTTGGAACACGTAGAAGTGTTTCATTGAAACAGCTCAGGCTCGGTGTCAGAGATACAATGCTGGAGGAAATTAGCTAAATCTTAATGGTTAATCCACTACACAGAGAAAAACTGACAGATAAAATGTAGGTTGAGTCTAAGAAGGAAACAGAAGATGGCAATAAGAAGCTTATTTAGAGATACTCTGAAAAGCTTATGACTCCAGTCAGGAAGAGGATTGCAGCAGCAATAAAATAAGGCTGAGTGCCAACCTCCTGAAAAATATATTTCACTATCTGAAAGTTGGAGAAAGAATAATATTCTTCAGCCAACTGTTCCAGTCTAAACCAAGTAAGTATGATGCTTTAGAAAAATCTTGTACTTTATGAAGTTCAAATGTGTGAAAATTAAGAAAAACAAACTTATGAGTTTTATATACATATATAGTTATTTGAAGGGGTTATACTGGAAAGGAATACATGCCAAACATACCAGAGGGCATGGAAGACAGATAACTGATAAGGCAATCAAATTGCTAGGCTATAATAGAAAGAAAGTTGGTAATAAGAATACTGTGTGTGTAAACATGTGTTTCCAACTGACATCTTTTCTCTAAGTGCCTCTAAGTGAGTGTAGTTCTTGAATATATCAACTTGGACATGTAATGCCTATCTCTAACTCTATTTTAGTTAAATCAAAATCATTTTGTTACTTTCAAAATACCCTCTACTTTAAAGCCAATGTTATGTAATTTATTTTCTTTTTTGTAATTAATGGTTATTTTTTATATTAATTACAACTAAAGGAGGTCAAGGGGATACAAATTGGAAAGGAAGAGGTCAAAGTTTCACTATTCGCAGATGATATGATAGTATAAGTGAGCAAGCCCAAAAATTCAACCAGCGAACTCCTTCAGCTGATAAACACCTTCACCAAAGTGGCAGGATACAAAATCAACTCAAAAATATCAGAAGCCCTCCTGTATACCAACAACTAAAGGGCCAAGAAAGAAATCAGGGAAACAACACCCTTCACAATAACCAATAATAAGTACTTTGGGGTGACTCAAACCAAGCAAGTGAAAGACCTGTTTGAAAAAAAAAAAAAAAAAAACTTTTAAGTCTCTGAAGTCTGAAGAAAGAAATTGAAGAAGATATCAGAAGATGGAAAGATCGCTCGTGCTTATGGATTGGTAGGATTACCATTGACAAAATGGCCATCCTGCCAAAAGCAATCTACAGATTCAACGCAATTCCCATCAAAATACCAACAAAGTTCTTTACAGACCTTGAAAGAAAGATTCCCAGCTTCATATGGAGAAACAAAAAACCCAGAATCTCCAAAAAATTCCTGTACAACAACAGATCATCTGGAGGTATCTCCATGCCTGATCTCAAGCTGTACTACAGAGCAATAGTAATAAAAACTGCATGGTATTGGCATAGAAACAGAAAGGAGGATCAATGGAACTGAATAGAAGACCCAGAAATAAACCCACACACCTATGAATGCTCGATTTTTTTAAACTTTTTTTTATTTTATTTTTCATCAATTACACTTTATTCATTCTGAATCCCCCCATAAGCCCCTCCCTCCTCCCCTCCCAATCCCACCCTCTCTCCTCCCTCTGCATGCATGCCACTCCCCAAGTCCACTGATAGGGGAGGTTCTCCTCTCCTTTCTGATCTTAGTCTATCAGTTCACGTCAAAAGTGGCTGCATTGTCCTCTACTATGGCCTGGTAAGGCTGCTTCCCCCCCACCCCCAAAGGGAGGTGATCAAAGAGCAGGCCAATCAGATTATGTCAGAGGCAGTCCCTCTTCACATTACTATGTAACCCAATTTTGACAAAGAAGCCAAAACCTTTCAAAGGAAAAAAGACAGCATCTTCAACAAATGGGGCTGGTCCAACTGGATGTCTACATGCAGAAAAAATGAAAATAGATCCATATTTATCACCCTGCACAAAACTAAAGTCCATGTGGATCCAAGACCTCAATATAAAACCAATTACTCTAAATCGGTTAGAAGAAAAAGTGGGGAAGACCCTAGAACTCATTGGCACAGGATACAACTTCCTGAAAAAAACACCAACAGCACAGGCTCTAAGATTGACAATTGATAAATGGGACCTCATGAAACTGAAAAGCTTCTGTAAAGCAAACGGCACTGTCCTCAGAACAGACTGGGAAAGGATCTTTACCAACACTATATATGACAGATGGCTGATATCCAGTATATACAAAGAACTCAAGAAATTAAAAAGCAATAAATCAAGTAATCCAATTAAAAATTGGGGTACTGAGCTAAATAGAGAATTCTGTGTAGAGGAATTTCGAATGGCAGAGAAACACTTAAAGAGATGCTCAACATCCTAAACCATCAGGGCAATGCAAATCAAAACGACCCTGAGATTTCACCTTACACCCATCAGAATGGCTAAGATGAATAACTCAAGTAACAACACATGCTGGAGAGGTTGTGGAGAAAGGGGAACACTCCTCCATTGCTGGTGGGAATGTAAATTGATACAACCACTTTGGAAGTCAATCTGGCGCTTTCTTAGACAATTAGGAATAGCTTCCTCAAGATCCAGCTATACCACCTCTAGGCATATACCCAAAATTTGGCCAAGTACACAAGGGCATTTGCTCAACCATGTTTGTAGCAGCTTTATTTGTAATAGCCAGAACCTGGACACAACCCAGGTGTCCCTCAACGGAGCAATGGGTACAGAAATTGTCGTAGTTTTACACAATGAAATACTACTCAGCATTCAAAAACAAGGAAACCATGAAATTTTCAGGCAAATGGTGGGATCTAGAAAAGATCATTTTGAGTGAGGTATCCCGGAAAGAGAAAGACACACATGGTATATACTAACTCATATAGTCCTATAAGATATGACAGACATAATGAAATCTATATACCTAAAAAAGATAAACAAGAAAGAGGACCCAGTGTAAGATGATCAATCCTAACTTAGAAAGACAAATTGGGGGTGCACTGGATGTAGGAGAAAATAAGTATCAGGACGACAGCCTGCCGCAGAGGGCCCCTGAAAGACTCTACCTAGCAGCATATCAAAGCAGATACTAAGATTCATAACCAAAACTTCGGCAGAGTGCAGGGAATTATATGAAATAACGGAGAGTTAGTATGACATGGAAAGGATAGGAGCTCCACAAGGACCAAGTATATCTGGGCACAGGAGTCTTTTCTGAGACTGACACTCCACCAAGGATCATGTATGGATATAACCTAGAACCTCTGCTCAGATGAAGCCCGTGGCAGCTCAGTAACCAATTGGTTTCCCATAGTAAGGGGAACAGGGACTATTTCTGACAGGAACTCAGTGGCTAGCTCTTTGACCTCCCTTTCCCCCAAGGGAGGAACAGTACTGCTAGGCCACAGAGGAGGACTTTGCAGCCAGTCCTGAAGATACCTGATAAAACAGGGTCAGATGAAAAGGGATGAGGTCCTCCCCAATCAGTGGACTTGGAAAGGGGCAGGTAGGAGATGAGGGAGGGAGTGAGGGTTTGTGAAGGAATGAGGGTTCGGGATACAGCTGGGATGCAGAGTTAATAAAATGTAACTAATAATAAAAAATAATTTTTAAAATGCAATGAAAAAATAATTTATTCTCTTTGTATCCCAGCTGTAGCCCCCTACCTCATCCCCTCCCACTCCACCCTCCCTCTCTCATCTCCTCCTATGCCCCTCTCCATGTCCACTGATAGGGGAGGTCCTCCTCCCCTTCTATCTGACCATAGCCTATCAAATCCCATCAGAACTAGCTACATTTTCCTCCTCTGTGACCTGGCAAGTATGTTCCCTCCTCAAGGAGAGGCAGGCAAAGAGCTAGCCACTGCTTTCATGTCAGAGAGAGTCCCGTTTACCCTTTCTAGGATACCCACTTGGATACAGAGCTGCCATGGGCTACATCTGAGCAGGGGTTCTAGGTTATATCCATGTATGGTCCTTGGTTGGAAAAGGACCCCTGTGCCCAGATACAATTAAAAACAAGGAAATCATGAAATTCCAGGACCACCATGGCTAGTAAAAGAAAACCTGTCTTAAAAAAATAAAACCAAAGGTATGTTCTGGGCACCACCATCTGTTATAAGTGAATTTAGCCATATAGTACAGGATAAATATACTACGATTCACAGACCAAAAGAAGATAAGTAATAAGAAGAACCAAAGTAAGGACACTTAAATCTTACTCAGAAGGGAAATAGAATATACAGTGGAAGTGGTTGAAGAGAGGGAACAAGGTAAGAGAGAGAGCACAATTGTAATGAGGGTGGAGACCAGACCTTGATAAAACAGGGGTGGGAGGACAGAGGGCTTACAAAAAGAAGAGAAAACATGGACAGGAGTATCTTTATTACAAGCTGGAAACAAGCTGGGTATGCTTCTGAAAGGATATGAGGATGACTCTAGCTGAGACTCCTAGTAGCAGGGATCATGGATACCCTCTAAATGAGACTCCTAGTAGAGGGAAGGGAGCACCAATCCACTCTCAAAAACTTTGAGCCAAAATTTACCCTGCCTACAAGATGTGCAGAGATAAAGATGGGTCAGAGATTGAGGGAATGTCCAACCAATGCCTGGCCCACTCAAGACCAACCCCGTGAAAGAGAGCCAACCCTTGACACTATTAACTATATTCTGCTATGCTCACAATGAGTAGCCTAGCATTGCTTTTCTCTGAGAGGATCTACCCAGTAGCTGATGGAAACAGGTGCAGAAACTCCCAACAAAACACTGAGCTAAGCATAGGCAGTCTTGTGGAAAAGTATGGAATGGATAAAAGGACCTGGAGGTGACAAGAACTCTACAACAAGACAAACAGAGAGAACTAACTAAGTCCAGAGGATGCTTAGAGACCAAAGCACCAACCAAGGGCCATGCATAGACTGGACCTACGCCCCTACACAAATGTAGCAGATGGGCAACTCAGGATTCATGTGGGTGTCCTAGTAAGGAGAGCATAGGCTGTGTTTGACATGGACTCAGTTGCATGCCTTTTGTTCACTTTTCCTTCATTGGGCTGCCTTTTAAGGCCACAGTGGAAAAGGACATGCTCAGTCCTGAGGGAACTTGAAGAGCTAGGTGAATTTTCCCCTTGGTGAGAGGGGGAAAGAGGGAAGGATGGTGAGGATAGGAGGAGAGGAAGGAGAGTTAGGAGAGGTCTATGATTGGGATGTTAATTAATTAATTAAGGTAAAAACAAAAATGGTTTAAGTCATCATGTGTGTGCTTGGAATGGAATAGAACTTAGGTCTTCTTCAAGCTAAGTCATGCTCTTGTTTGAATGAACTATATCTCCTGCCCTCATGATTTCAATATCAAATGAACCTAATTGTCCATACGTTTTTATAGCTGTTTCCAGTTAGTGGCAGTTTTAGAAGGTTGTGAAGCTGGCTACTGTACTTGAGCTACTGAAGGGTGGAACCATTGGGAGTTCTATCCTAATCGTGTGTATTACCCTTCTTTGGCTGTGATAAAATGCCATGACAAAGCAATTTATAGTTTAAAGTGTTTATTTTAGCATACACTTACAAAATGGTATGAGTAAAACTTAGCAGGCAAACATGGTAGTAAGTAGCCAGAGCAGGAGATCAAGGTTTTGCAGCTTCAAACACAAGCAGGAAGCTGAGTGAGTGAACTGGAGAGAGTGGAGGCAAGGTTATGGAGTCTCAAAACAACCCCCTAGGGATCTACTATTTCCGGCTTGGCTTCAAGATTTAAAGGTTCCATATAATACCACTACAGGGGGATGAAGTATTCAAATACCATTGAAATTGCACAGTATTTGAATGAGACTGTGACAGCAACTATGAAACTGTACTGTGCTCATCTATAAAAGTCTTATCTCACTCACATTTTCTAAACATCCTTAGAATGGTCACATGATTCTCGAAGATTCTCGAAACTGTTCCATTGACTCAGTCCTCATGAGTGGCTCTATTCTCACATTACCTCTTTGGTTTTTCTAAAATATTTGCAGCCAAATCTGAGGAACTTTGTAGTGGGTAGCTGTTCTGTCTCAGGAAGCTCCCTGTCTACCCATAGAAATTCTCCTTTCAATGAAATTACTAGTTGACTAATGATACACTTAGAATATGTGTAATTTGAAGACTGGATCCTGGTTAATCTCAGTGTTAATCCTGGTTAACACTGAAACATTTTCTTCTATTTGACTTGCTATATATATATATATATATATATATATTTTTTTGGCAAAACTATGTTTCTTGATACAATTAACCGTAGGTCACAAGAAAAAAATTATGAGAGAAAAAAAATACAGACCAAAAGTAAAGAACAGGGAGAGATGCTGGATGATTATTCAAATAATGTGATTACAAAATATTTATATTTTAGAGTATATTGGTGAATTAAAATTGAAATTCCCAAACAGAAGTTAATAATTCAGTCTTCTCATTTAATAAGGCACAGAATTTTAAAAGCAATGTACTTTAAATAGTTTTAAAATACTTTTCCTTAAATAGATTAATTTTCTTGGCATTATTGGATTATTTTTTTGTTTGTATCCAATAAAGACCTATTTAAATTAACGTTTTAGACCTTAAGACCTGGAACATAAAATCTTCCTTTGAACTTGATGAGTTCTTTTTGGACAATATGTCAATGATCTGACAGCTACTTTGAGGGAGATATTTTTAAACTGGAGAGTGCTTATTAGATGTCTGCATTTTAACCAACATTAAAGCAACAGCAAAAAATCTCTTTCATGCTCATATGTTCTGTAAGAATTAATGAAAAGTACTACAATTAGACCCCAAAATGCCAATTAGTTTGAAGAAAAGAACCCAATCTGATTTTTCAGAGAAAAGCCACAAAAGCAGAATCTATTATAGGAAAGCTCTTTGGAATAGAATCCATGAAAGAGAGAACTGTGGTGAATAATAATCAGGGAGGGAAAATTGAGGCAATCAGAACTTTCATAAGACACATAGGAAAAGTAGGCAAAGCCAATACTCAGAGTAATGCAGTGAACTACCCAATATTTGGAAAGCCTTTTAATTTTCTTTACCTTTCCTTCATCATTGATGAAGCATGCATGCAGTTGCTGAAATTTCAATCAGACTGACAATTGAGATTTTTTATTAAGGTTACATTTGAACCCATTCAACAAAACTTTTGGTAACAATATAGCTGAAGATTAGTTTGTAAGATGGTCACCATAGCTGAAATGATTCAAATCTTCTGACGGAAAAATTATAAATATTTTTTAATTATTGCTTTTCTTAGTTTCTTTGTGTTCCACAAATGAAAGGTGCAAAGGATGATGCATTTTCATATTTATATTAGTTTTGTGAATAGCTGTCACCACATGATATGCCACAATTAGCACGGTTGTAGACATATGTTAGGCATGTTGCCAGCTTTTGACATGAGATAGGAGGTTAGTTTTTGTGCTGGCAGCATTTTCAGGGAGTTCTCAGCAACAGAATGATCTCTTACTCAAGGATAATTTTTGCCTGTAACTGAATATAACAAGAAGAATAAGATGACTGAAAACCTTTTTTTATAAAGAGAAAGATAAAATAGTTTTACACTGCAATTATCTAATTCCTTTCACAGTGATGCTTTACAACAATGATGCCACCTTGTTCTTTGAGACACAAAACTAATATTTAGTGTAGCTATGACCATTCAAATCGAGTTTATTTTAACATCGTATAATTTTAATATGTCAAAAAATATTGTTCTTTCTCTGGCTTCTGTCCAACCATTCCAAATACAAGACATAATCTTAGCACAAACGTTACATGTAAAAGGTGACTGACAGTCTAAAGATGGAACAGGATTAAGACTTCTTTTTTCCCGGTGGAAAAATCCCAGTGGTAATTCCTCCTCAGATATCCCCACAGTTTACGCGAAGGACTTGCTAGGCCTGTAGAATGTTTGATTTTTTTCCTCTATTACTCCAACCTTATAGATGTTTGTTGCTACAGAGCATCTCACATTCAAAACTTAGTTATAGACTCTGCTACTCTAACACCCAGCATAAAGTACACAGGAATTTGTATCATATTAAACTTTCTCCTCTAAAGATATTATTAAATTATCTTGGTCATGACTACCAATGATCAAGTAAAACAAGCATAGTGAAATCGGGGTCCCTCTATCCACAGGTAGGGCAGCAATGTAGGTAAAAGTCTAAAAGACTATGAAAAAAAAAGGTTTAACAGAAAGGGGGACAATTTGTCATCACTAATTCCTTGACTTGATTTTGTATATTAACATCATATTCACTTCTATCAGTATAATTTACTTACACTTATCTGTTTTTTTGAGACTAAAAGTGTTGGCTCCACTTAATAGTTTACTGCTTTTTATAGCACACTTCATCATCTAATCCCCTTTTATCATATGAAGCAACCCCCAGTAACATTCACCTATCCAATTTATTTTCAATATATAAAACTTCCTAATCTTTCCATTACGCACATTTATGCACTTAGGCCCTTATGCCTTCCTCTATGACTCTGCCAATCCACCTTTAGTGTCATACTGAAGCACGTCTGTATCTTTCTACACCTTGTCTATCGCATCTGCTATAAATCCATTCCAAGTTAGTAATCACTCCTGGCTTGTAGCCATTTGGTAAGTATCCGATATGCTTTAATTATATATTAAGTAAGGATAGTAGTTTTATCTTTGCTCTCTTTCTCGTATTTACCCTTAACATTTTCTCTCATCAGCAAGAAAGGCTATCGAACGTGAGTTAATCTGGCACCCACGGAGAGTAGTGATGTTGGGTGTGGTAAATTGACCACTGACAGCATAGACTTACACACAAGAAAGCATAGCTCTCAGAGCACACATTTCTTGTTCATATATTATTTGCCTCTTAAACTCTGGATACAGAACTAGATTTTTTAGTATTCAGAAATCAGGTAAATATTTCAGAGTGTAGACAAATGATTGTATTTGCTCTCAAAATTTGAACCCAAATCATTTGAACCTAATAAGGAAACAGAATGTTGGTCATTGTATTTCTACAACTACTTTTTATTTGCCATGTTAAATCATGTACATAAATAATACCCAGCTTGTCTTTTACTTTGGTTATGACCATAAATCTACACTATAAAATTTTCATGCATTCTTTTCTCTGTGATATCTTCTGAGTAAGTTTGCTTTTAATGGTTCTGTAGTCTCTAGTAGGTGATTCTTCATTCTTCTATCAGACAGCATATACAATAAAATATTTCAATTTTAGTGCCAGAACAAAAAAGTTCTCAGTATTATTTTCCTATTTGCTTAATGGAAAAAGTACATTAATCAGGTAAGCATTATTACCTGGAGAAAGTTTTAGCAACAAGGAAGCCATTTTAATTAGAGAAGATAAGATGTGAATACTTCCCTGTATTTTAACAGCTATTGCTTCCTGTTACCTTTTTGGAGCAAATGAAGGACACTATTGAACCTTGGAGCATTTAAACTCCAAGATATTCTGTTAAATTCTGCCTGAATATGATATAACTATATGCAATGACAAATTCATAACAATTTTAGAGTTGAAAACCCTGAGAAAAACTTTCTAATATATTATGAATATTTAGGATTTCAACAATGCTTATTTTATCTGACTAAAATGTTATAGCTATTTATTGCAGAAATTACCAAAATTTATATTAAAGTGCAAAGAAGAGAAAAAAATCCACAAATTCATCATATAATTTATGCCTTTTGTGTTTAAAAATGTACGAATAAGCATGTATATTCATATTTAATGTATATGTACAAAATATATGGAAATCACTCAGAACTTTCACTTCTTAAATTAACATCTTGTCTGTTATTAGAAACAATAGATAACTCACCTGTGCGTTTACCTTGTAGCTATGTTGAATTTAGCTGACAATTATTTAAAAAAAAAGAAAAGAACTTATTTCAGGAACAGAAATCCATTATTGTAGTGTTTTTCAGGTTGCTGGATCTACATTATTTATTTTAGATTTATTTGACAAACATAGCAAGTCCACTGTCTGTTTTCACCAATCGATGCAAGGAGAACAGTGTGTTTCTCTCTGTTCATCAAATTGCTAATCACACATTGCTTCGTATGTGACTATCTATGACTTAATACAACAAATGTATGTACACAGGCAATATTTTGGTATAGCTGGGGCTGGAGAATGCTACGTGAAGCTACATACATATATTCAGATAACCTACTTTAGGAATGGTAGTGCAAAGATATAAAAACAAAATCGCATGACTTCTAAGACCTAGAGAGACTTTGCAAAAGAGACTCCTTATGATTATGATTTATTAATTACCTAATAAATTTAGTCCCACTCTTCTTACAGTGGACATACAACCATTTAATATTTCTTCTTGATACAATCTGCCCTGTTCTCTATTTTTCTCTGTTTCTGCAAAGAGCTGCTGGACAGTCTTGCTTATTGGTAAATAAATTGTGTTGTATAAGATATTTGCTTTAATAGTCCTTGTGCTTACATCTATGAATCTCATGTATTCATATATATGTTTATTACTCTCTGATTTCTCAGGCTTTTATAAAGGTGTATAAGAAGAGAGTTTTAGAAATGATGACTCAATTTCTGAGGTATTCTGACATTTATGACCTGAATATTTAACCCAATAAAATGATTGGCAACCTTGAAGTATATCAAGGTCAGACCCTATGTCCATTTATTTTCTGCATCATAAGAATATACTGCTGCTCTTTGAAATGAATGCCTTACCACATGCCTTCTGCCTAAATTTGTTATCCATGAAGAGTTATTCATTTGATTATTAATCTTCAGTTTCCTGAGGGAGTCCTGTTCAGTTGAAATATTCAGTTGTTCCTTTATCCGTACATGTTCTAATATGTGTATTACTTTTGTCAAAGTGGAAAATATTCAGGAGAAAACGGCACTAAACATGCACAGTATTTTTTCTTGTTAGTATTTACTAAATGATGCCATGTAATTATTATTGATATAGAATGTTCATTGCATAGGATATAATAAGTAGTTTGAACATGATATAAACTATGCAGGATAATATTCAAGGCTAAATGAAAATATAAAACTTTTTGTTAAGTATTTTAGAAGTCATGGGTTTGGGTCTGAAATGGAGTTCCAGTCACAGTTATTTACAAATAAAGTATCCAAAATAGAGATAGGACATATGTAATCTTAGTTACTTAAAATGGGTCTGCAAAGTTAAGGAAACAACCAAAAGACTGATGCATATCTAATAACAATCACAGTACCATAATTAAAAAACTTCCATGTATGTGGACCTATCTGCATTGCCCACGTGGCACGCCTGGGTTGGCTACCCAGAGGCTATTTAAGCTGTGGGCTGGCTTTCCCCAGGGTCCGATGATTGTTCAATGTTCCTGAATAAACTGCATTGAAAAAAAACAAACAAAATGCCTCCCCACTTGTTAATAAGAGGAATTCAAGTGATTCCCAAAATAATATAGGTTGTTGTCATTGCCCTTGGTTGTCTCCCACAATATGAGGGTAATTCTCACTTCCTAAACAAAACAGCAACAGCTCAGGCTCTAAGAGCAACAATCAATAAAAGGGAGCTCGTGAAATGGAAAAGCTTCTGTAGAGCAAAGAACTCTGTCATCAGAACAAAACGACATCCTACAGACTGGAAAAGGATCGTCACCAATCTTCTGACAGAGGGCTAATATCCAGAATGTATAAGGAACTCAAGAACTTAAACATCAACAAACCAAGCAATGCAACTAAAAAGTGGGGTACAGTGCTAAAGCGAGAATTCTCATTAGAGTAATACAATGGCAGAGAAATGTTCAACATCCTTAGTCATCAGAGAAATGCAAATCAACTAACCTGAGATTCTACCTCACACCCATCAGAATGGCTAAGATCAAAACTTCAAGGGATGATGCATGCTGGAGAGGATGTGCAGAAAGCAGAGCCCTCCTCCAGTGTTGTTGGAAGTGCAAACTTGTGCAATCATTTTGGAAATAAATCTGGAGCTTTTAATTTTTTATATACATTTAAAAGAAGCAACTGCTTCTATTTTTCTTTTCCAGATCTTACATTTTGAATGTTTATCTTATGGTACTGAACTATATCTAATAAATACCTGTGAAAGCAAATGCATATTATTCTTTTGCTCTGTGATAACTGAGTATATTTTGTTCTGTGATAACTGAGAAACATATTTGCAGTGTTGGATGTCATCTCTCCTATAATTTAAGCAAGATTCTTAAGCAAATGTCTGACACTGCTGTGAATAACCATTGCTCTGCAGTGCTTTCATACATATAAATACTAATGATTGTTCAGATGTGATGATTGGCATTTTAAAAGTGTATACTATGTATCTGATATAGTTTAAAGATTCCTATAAGTAATTGGAACATTTTAATTTAGATATTATTTTATAGAATAAATAGCAAATAGAATATTTTCAATTATCCCAAGATTCACAGTCACTAATCAGATGTCATGATAAAAATAATCAAGACATAAACAAGACAAATCTACTCAATCAAAAATTTAAACTGCACAGGAGTCTTTGAAACAAATAAACGCAAAATAGGGAAAATTGCTCTATCATTATGCTTGGGTCTGATGAGGAAGGGACAGAAGACTAGAAATACCGAAATATCACTGGACAAATGCAAGTGATTACATGCTGACTCCAGACTGAGCTTTGTTTGGCCCAGCTCAGCTCTTGACTATTCCATGAGGCATTCCTTCTCCAACTACGTTCATGCTCCACAGCCAGATAGACAGCACAGACTCTCTGTAATGACGTTCTTTGTGTCTTCATTCAGCTGTGAGACAAGCAATCCTGTAATACACCAAGCCCTGGACTCACTACATAGTTCAGGCTATATACCGGGCCCTAGCTAGTAGCAAACCTCCTTTGTCTACTTCTTAAGTGTTGGAAAAACAAGTGTGCATCACCACTGTTATGTTGTGTGCTGCTATTCAAGAGAGGCAGGAATTTTCCTCAGTGGCAAGATTCACATTTGATTGTGGTAAAAAGTCAAACATTCTCTCTTTTCCTTTTAAGTTCTCAAAGACCGGTCAATTCAGGGCACATTAATATAACATTTCTGAGTTCACAATTTCTGTTTAACAAATAAAGGTTACAAAAATCAAGTATCTTCTTCAAAATACAAAGCTTGTGTGCTACCTCTGCATTATTACAATTATCAGGTTTTAGTTGGTTAGTTAGTTTCTTTGAGTGTCCCTTTGTGTGTGTAGAAGTGTTCATAGCAGATGATTTGTTTGCCTTCTTCCACCATGTGGGATCCAAGTACCAATTTCGGTAACCAGGTTTGAATATGGGTGTACTTAACTTATGAGTCATCTCAGCAGAAGAAGAATATCTTTCTTCCTCATGTGTCTGTCTACTTATCTTTCCTTTCCTTCCTTCCTTCCTTCCTTCCTTCCTTCCTTCCTTCCTTCCTTCCTTCCTTCTTTCCTTCCTTCCTTCCTTTATCTTTCTTCCTTTTCCTTTGCTTTTGATTTTTTCAGTACTTGGAGAACCAATGCAAAACACACTATTCTTTGTTTTATTTTGGAGATAGTTGAAAGTATATTGTTGACAAGTTTATAAGTATAGTACTATTTCAAGAGCCTCTAAATCAGTGGTTCTCAACTTTCCTAATAGTGTGACCCTTTAATACAGTTCCTCAGGTTGTGGTGACCCTTAACCATAAAAGTATTTGTTGCTACTTCATAACTGTAATTTTGCTACTATTATGAATTATAATGTAATATCTGATGCTCAGTATATCTGACATGCAACTCCTGGGGGAGTCATGACTTTCAGGTTTAGAACAGCAGGTTTAGACAAATAACTATAAACAATTAATGCCTGCTGGGAAAAAAAAAAGTTAACCACTCCCAGAGATGAAAAGTTTTGGCTGTTTAGTGCAGACTTGAAACCATTGTTATACCAACAACGAAGACTGACACAGTAGCTTGTTTTTGTATATATTTGCACACAAACACACATACCATATATACATATGTGTGTGTGTGTGTGTAATAATGATAAAAGAGACTTATCAACTTGAGACTGAAGGTCCATGGAAAGAGTCTGAGAGAATGGAGGAAAAGGAAAGAAATAGGAGTTAGTGATATATATATCACTTACTTATACTTAATATATATTTGTGTATATATATATATATATATTTCAATTAAAGCATTAAAATAAATTTAAAAAGGAACACAAGAATATATGTGTATATATAATGAAGGACATTTAATACATTAATAACATTAAAATATGTATTTATCTTGCTCATTATTTTTCTCTTCTAAAACTTACCATTTGCTGTATTTTAACATTGCACAGGAATAATTTATTTTGAAAAATATTTTCGTATATTATATTCTGATCACAGTTCCTTTTCCTGCACTGTTTACAGATTCTCCCGACTTTCCTAACCACCCAACTCCTTGCCCTCTCTTCATCTTTCTCTTTACAAATAAAAAGAACATGCAAATAAACAAACAAATCAAAATCCAGAATTTATTTAAAACAATGAGAAAGTACAACACACACATATATACACACAAACATCCAAACACACACTAAACACAACAACACAACACTGGAAATTATAATGTCAAACAAAAGATAAACAAAACAAAAAATATCCAGATGAAAGAATATAACACAAAACTTCTACATAAACACGAACAAGTGTGTTTTATGCTAGCCATCTATTTCTTGGTAAGGATCCTACCCTTAACTAATTTTCATCATAATTATTTCAAACAACAGATATCTTGATTTAAAGATTATTAAATATGATTAATGTTTGTAACAATAAGCTTTGGAAATACATGACCAAATTATTTTGTGTTTGTTCAACTTATTCTTACATTGTGTACTATTCATTTGGTGTTGTTGCTCATTAAAATAACCTTGACCTGCTTGATTTATTGCTTTTCAACTTCTTTAGTTCTTTATATATTCTGGACATCATCCCTCTGTCAGATATCAGGTTGGTAAAGATTCTTTCTCAGTCTGTAGGCTGTTGTTTTGTACTGATGACGGTATTCTTTGCTTTACAGAAGCTTTTCAGTTTCACGAGGTCCCATTTATTTATTGTCAGTCTTAGAGCCTGTGCTGTTGGTATTCTGTTCAGGAAGTTGTCTCCTGTGCCAATGAGTTCAAGGCTCTTCCCCTCTTTTTCTTCTAATCGATTTAGTGTGCCTGTATTTATGTTGAGGTCTTTGACACTCTTGGACTTTAGTTTTGTGAATGGTGATGAATATGGATCTATTTGCATTTTCTGCATGTACACATCCAGTTAAAAATGGTGTACAGAGCTAAACAGAGAATTATCTGTAGAGGAATATAGAATGACAGAGAAACACTTAAAGAGATGTTCAATGTCCTTAGCCATTAGAGAGAAGCAAATCAAAATGACCCTGAGATTTCATCTTACACTGATCAGAATGGCTAAGATCAAAAACTCAAGTGACAACACATGCTGGAGAGGTATGGAGAACGGTATACCCTCCTCCATTTTTGGTGGGAATCCAACCACTTTGGAACTCAATCTGGAGCATTCTCAGACAATTAGGAAAAGTGCTTCCTCAAGATCCAGCTATATCACTCCTAGGCATATATCCAAAACATGCTTAAGTACACAGCAAGGACATTTGCTCCACCATATTTGTAGCAACTTTATTTGTAATAGCCAGAACCTGGAAACAACCCAGATGTCCATCAATGGAAAAATGGATATAGAAATTGTGCTACATTTACACAATGCAATACTACTCAACAATTAAAAACAAGGAACTCATGACATTTGCAGGCAAATAGTGGGATCTAGAAAAGATCATCTTGGGTGAGGTATCACAGAAGCAGAAAGACACACACAGTATATACTCACTTATAAGTGGGTACTAGACCTAGAAGATAGGATAAGCATACTAAAATCTGTATACCTGAAGATGATAAACAAGAAAGAGGACCCAGGGGAAGATGATCAATCTTCACTTAGAAAGGCAAATGGGGTGGATATTGGAAGTAGGAGAAAACAAGTAACAGGACAGGAGCCTACTACAGAGAGTCTCTGAAAGCTCTACCTAGCAGTATATCAAAGCAGATGCTGAGACTCATAACCAAACCTTGGGCAGAGTACAGGGTATCATGTGAAAGAAGGCGGAGGTAGTAAGATCTGGAGAGGACAGGAGCTCAACAACTACCAAATATATCTGGGCACAGGGGTCTTTTATGGCACTGTATCTCCAACGAAGGAACATGTATGGATATAACCTAGAACACCTGCTTGGATGTAGCCCATGGTAGCTCAGTATCTAAGTGGGTACCCTAGTAAGAGGAACGGGGACTATTTCTGACATGAACTCAATGGTTCCCTGAGGGAGAAATGCCCTTGCTAGGCCACAGAGGAGGAAATTGCAGCCAGTCCTGAAGATACCTGGTAAGCTAAAGTCAGATGGAAGGGAAGAAGGACCTCCCCTATCAGTGGACTTGGAAGGGGCAGAGAGGAGATGAGGGAGGTAGGGTGGGACTGGGAGGGAATGAGGGAGCAGGCTAAAGCTGGGATACAAAGTTAATAAACTGTAACTAGCATTTCAAAAAGTAAAAAATGTAATTAATAAAATAAAATAACCTTTGCTTAACTTTATACCGAGTTCAATATTTACAAAGAATTAAACCCTGTTTTGAATTTTTATTTTGATATTATAACATAATCATCATCTTTCTCCTTTCCCTTTCTTTCCTCTCTACATCCCATCCACTCCCCTTCAAAGCCATAATCACTTCACACATAGTTATTTCCTTCATATGGAGATAATATACAATCCTTCACAACCATTTAACATTTGTCCCTGTGCCCACGATAGTCTTTACTATCATCATGGAAACTTCTCTTTGCTATACAAGAAGACCACTACAATATAATACAACCAAACAATATGCAGAGCTATGAAGCCTTATCAATGGATAATCTATAAAAAAAAGATAAGAAACTCCTTTACCTAAAGCTCAAAGAAAATGGTAAGCGTGGATAGAAAGTTTGTGAGACTTATGTTAACAAGATAATGAGGAGTGTTGAGGTAGTTAGGTAAATAAATCAAACTAACTGAAAAGGTGTCTATGTTTTTAAATAGTTGACCTTCAGGCTTTCTGTTCAAGTCTGGGATCACCTCAGTAAAACCCTCATCTCTCTATTTAAAAAAAATATATTCGCTCTGTCAAATCAAGGGTCATTTTCATGGGTTTTATTCCATGGAACATATTTTCAATTAATTTTAAGTGTCATCCTCTTCTGTAAGACTTAGTATACTATCTTTTCAATAAAGATAAGAGACAGAAATTAAAAAAAAAGAAAGTTTGTGAGAGACAGAGAATCAGGGTGTGTTTTTTGTTGTTGTTGTTGTTGTTGATCTATGTCTGCTAGTAAGAGCAGAAGTTATACCTATAAAGTCTTACCAACATCATTGCCCAACGTGAACTGAACGAGGATGAAACCAGTGAACATGTCAAACTCGATAAGGAAAGCCCACGAGGCCTCAACCCTCCATGGGCTTCTCAGAAAGGCTGAATGGCAGAGGTGGTCTTTGGTTGGGACAAGCAGACCATCTGGTTGACTGATGCCAAATGCTCAGCCTCAAACCCACATAAAGATATCAAATCTTTAATACTAGCTTTCAGAATTCTGAGGAAAACTTAGGCCTTTGAATAAGAATATAAGTTGGAAATAATGTATTGAAGAAATGAAGGGAATGACAAAGTAGACAAAAGAAAAAAAAAGAAGAAGAAGAAAATTTAAGTCTGAATAAAACAACTGAAAGCCATCTGAAGCCTGGAAACCGAGAAAGTGAAAATTAATCAGATTCCATTTTCAGGTCAAGATTCCATTTTGTGTTACTTATTGTTCAGAAAAAGCTCATTTCCCCTCCGATTTCCGAATATTCCTGCTGCCATCTTTTATCACTGTAGTTTTACAAAGCAATGAGCTATCAGTTGCCATTTCTGCTGTAGTGCAGCCTGTTTGATGCCCTTGGTTTTATTCATGAGTAAAAACTAGGCTACTGATGAGTTCTGTTTCTTTCTGTTGCTGCTGTTAAAAAAAAAAAGGATGGCTTGTTTGGCTTGCCAAACTAACTTTTATCCTCCTCACAAAGTCTTTCAGGGTGACCACTCTTTCTCAGGAACCTAGAGGCAAAGAGTGCTACTGTCATAATGTCAGCTACATTTTCCCTTGGTAGCTAGGTAGAAAAGCTCTCTTTTTCATAACAAAACAGTACTTTAAACCACTGATTGCCTCTTTATACCTTAATGTGTTACCTGACCTGTGTTTTTAGCAGAAAACCTTCATCAGTTTGTATAATAACAACTTCTAGACTTTTAACAGAATGGTATATAAACACTTAATGGCATTTGGTCATTAATCTATGTTATGCTCCCACGAAATTCTTTTGAATTGAAAATTACAGCCATATAACACCTCTCTTTTGCACTTTGAACAATAAATGCCAAGAGGCTTCTTTTTTTTTTTCACCCCTTCATGATTAACTGCCTTTTAGAAAGTGCTGCCATTTACCACATGCAAATTTCTTGCCTTATAGATCAGATGCGAGTATGAACACTGGGTGGGTGGCTCTGGTGAATAGAGTCAGAAAGCACTAATTATGAGACTAACATACCACAATCATTCTTGATTTGTGAAACTCCCTTAATGGAAGATGAGCAAATGCTGTGAGGCAAATTCAGACAGCAAGGATGGGACTTTGCCTTTGTTCCCAGTTTTCTTCAGGGATGGGATTGCAAGCAGGAAACCAGAAGTCTATGTATAAGCTAGAAATACTTACTTACTGTACTCCTACAAACCTTTTAAACTGAATCCAGACATTCTGTGTATCTCATACTAAAATGGATATTTTTATTAATTTTATTTTTTTATAATAATGACAGGTTACTAACTTTGTATCCCAGCAGTAGTCCCCTCCCTCATTCCCTCCCAGTCCCACCGTCCCTCCCTCATCTCCTCCCTGCCCCTTTCCAAGTCCACTGATTGCGAAGGTTCTCCTGCTTTTCCATCTGACCCTAGCTTATCAGTTATCTTCAGGACTGGCTCCCATGTCCTCCTCTGTGGCCTAGCAAGGCTGCTCCTCCCTTGGGGGTGTTGGGGAAGAGGTCAAAGAGCCAGCCATGGAGTTCATGTCAGAAATAGTCGTGTTCCCCTTACTAGGGTTCCCACTTGGATACTGAGCTACTATGGGCTACATCCAAGCAGGGGTTGTAGGTTATATCCATACATGGTCCTTGGCTGGAGAAACAGTCTCATAAAAGACCCCTATGCCCTGATATATTTGGTCCTTGTGGAGCTCCTGGAATACTACTCAGCAATTAAAAGCATGGAAATCATGAACTTTGCAGGCAAATGGCGGGATCTAGAAAAGATCATCCTGAGTGAGGTGTCCCACAAGCAGAAAGACACATAGGATATATACTCACTTATAAGTGGGTACTAGACCTATAAGATAGGATAAACATACTAAAATCTGTATACTTAAAGATGATAAACAAGAAAGAGGACCCAGGGTAAGATGATCAATCCTCACTTAGAAAGACAAATGAGATGGACATTGGAAGTAGGAGAAAACAAGTAACAGGACAAGAGCCTATCACAGAGGGTCTCTGAAAGACTCTACCTAGCAGTATATCAAAGCAGATGCTGAGACTCATAAACAAACCTTCAGCAGAGTGCATGGAATCATATGAAAGAAGGGGGACTTATTATTATCTGGAGAGAACAGGAGCTCCACAAGGACCAAATAAAATGCATTTTCAATTTAGTATTATATTTTGAGGACACTGTTGGATACTGAAGACGAATGATTAGGACTACAACAATTATACAATTCAGGTATAATTTTATCTTAGTGCTTTTGAAATAATCATGGTACTTAGTAAATAAATAAATATATTCTATTACAGTCAACCGTGTATATGCAAGAAAGTAAATATTTCTGAATAAAGCCTAAGGTGAGAACATGAAATATTTCTGTTAGAACACTAGTAACTTTCAAAACTTTCATCAGTTAGAAAAAGTGACATGATTAACTGTAAAGGAGTTATAATAAGTTATTTCCTATCCAAAAAAACATACAAAACAAAACTGTAAAGGAGTTATAATAAGTTATTTCCTATCCAAAAAGACCATACAAAACAAAATATCAATTTAGTTAATAATTTTAGTGTAAAAAATGTAAATGTGACTAAAATGCAATAGGTTGAAGGAAATTTAAAAAAAAAAAAACTGTTGTATTTCTGGGGAATAAAGGCATATATTTTAATGTTTTGGGAAATGCAAACAAGGACATGTAACTGTGGATGAATATTTTCACAAAACTCAAGCTCTGAAAATGGACACATGCCAAACCGGCATTTTAAAGCAATAAAAAGAAATCTGAGCAGTTGGTCAAACCAAACATAGGATTCAGAGATATCACAAATTACTTGAAAATTAGCATATAGATGCACATGACATTTAATGAGTTCCAAACAAGAAATTTCTAAAATTAACAGTGAAGCCCAGTCATATATTTCTTTGTGCAAACAGAATACCCACATACCCATATGTACACATATGTTTTGATTGTGTATTTTCTTTTTGAAATGTCACTTTTTGAGAATCAGAAGCTATGGAATTCTTTTAGTGTTAACCAAGAACATAAAAGTACTGTATGCCACTACAGAGTACTAGAAAGTTGGGATGCAAATAATGCTAAAGCAAAGTTTTTGTTCTTTATTGTTTTCTTATTAATTACAAATTTACTCATTTTGTATCCCATCAGTAGCCTCCTCTCTCAGCCCTTCCTAGCCCTACTGTTAGTCATCTTCTCCTCCCATACACCTCCCCCAGTCCACAGATAAGGGAAGTCCTCCTCCCCTTCCCTCTCACCCTAGCCTATCACGTCTCATCAGGACTGGCTGCATTGTCTTCCTTTGTGGCCTGCTAATTTTTAACATATATCCGATGAAGAAAATATTTCAATTTACTGTATATACATTAAACCTGTGTTACATTTAATTCAGACACTATACTGAGTGTATTTAGTTTAAGAAACAAAGACACAATCTAAATTGTAACACAATTAAGCATTGAATATATGTCAACTGTGGTATTCAGATTTTCTTACATTTATACAGATAATTATTTATATTTTCTCAATATTTATTTGTATACGAGACACAATTGTAGTCAAAATGTAAAGAAGAAATTTAAGATGAGAGAAGTTAAATAAGTTTCATAGATGAACATCAGGAAGAGTTTAAGACAGGGTATGTGAGTCAAATTACGTATGTATAATTATAAGCAAAATGTTAGAAAATAGACACTCTGAGCAAACACTGGAAACAAAGCTTTGGATTTAAAGAGGCATGAATTTAGTGGTAGGACCTCTGATCACCTCCCCTTAAGGGGTGCAGCCTTGCCAGACCAAAGAGGAAGACAAGGCACCCTGATGAGACTTGATAGGCTGGGGTCAGATAGAAGGGGATGAGGACCTCCGCTATCAGTGGGCTAGGGGAGGGGCATGGGAGGAGATGAGGGAGTGAGGATGGGATTGGTAGAGAAAGAGGGAGGGAGCTACAGGTGGAATACAAATTGAATAAACTGTAATAAATAAATTTTAAAAATTGTAATAAATAATAAAAAATTAAAAAAAATAAATCCAACAGTCACTTTCTATAAAATAATAATTAAACTCTGCTTGAAATGACATATAATTTCACCATTACGGAAAGGTCAATTTCAATGTTTTAAATTGCTTTTGTTGCTGTTCACCAAAAGGGCTGGTGCCCATAAGCAAGTGCTGTCTGAGCATACTGATAATATACATACTGTTTATGTACAGTAAATTAATCCAATTTCTAGTGAATACTTAATTCCAAGTATCTATAGCTTCTCAGTAGTTGAGTACAAAATGTTCTACTCTCTTCCCATCTGGTCTATATTTGGAATCGGTAGGAAGGCAAAGGGTACTACCACCAGGTTACATACAAAGAAGGTGTCTTTGCTCTCTGAGTCTCCCAGCTGGCTTTCCAGAGAATCACTGGGTTGTCAGCAACCTGCAGACCTTTCATCCTTTAAACATGCAGTGTAGACAGTTTTAATCCAGCAATTTGGCTACCTTGGCAGCAATGCAGACAAGCCCTTAGCACACACATTTAATCCCTCAGGTTGAACACAGACACACCTTTAGTACACACCTTTAATCTCAAACAGTGAAGATAAAGTTAGTTGGTAGAAGGAAGCAACCATGTTTGAAAGTGATATCTAGTTGAGAAACAAAGTGACCAATTCCAGAAATATTTGACAGAATAGGATAAGCCCAATTCTCAGAAGAGAGAAAGGGGAAAAAATGAAGCAACTTCAGCCAGAGAGGGGTGGGAAGGAGGCAGTATTACCAGAAGAGTTTTACCATGACAGGGTGAAGAGAGAACAAGCTAGACACAGGTGAAGACAAAATGAGCCAGAGTTGTCACAAGGAGTCAGCAGATTAGAATAGATTTCTAGAGTTAGTTTGAGGCCAAGCAGACTAATTCAGTCAGAAGCTGATAGAAACCATTTTGAATCAGTAACCTTGGAGAGGAGTTTGATCCAGAACAGCTGAGTGAAACAGACAGAAAGAGTTCAGAAAAAACTAGAAAGGTTGAGCTTATTCAGCAGTAACTATCAAAGGCTGAAAATATTCCAGTCCTATATTAGATTGTATGACAGCTGAAAGCTTCCAGTACTAGGCCAAGGTTAAGAAAAGAGACAGATATCAGAAGAGGGAGAAAACAGGGTACAGGACAGAAGCCTACCACAGAGAGCCTCTGAAAGACTCTGCCCACGACGGTATAAAAGCATGAGACTCATGGCCAAACTTTGGGTAGAGTGCAGGGAATCTTATGATAGAAGGGGGAGATAGAAAGACCTGGAGGTGACAGGAGCGCCACAAAGAGAGCAACAGAACCAAGACATCTGTGCATTGGGTCTTTTCTGAGAATGATTCTCCAACCAAGGACCATTCATGGATATATCCCTGCTCAGATGTAGCCCGTGGCAGCTCAGTCTACAAGTGGGTTCCCTAGTAATGGTAGTGGGGGTTGTCTCTGGCATGAACTCAGTGGCTGGCTCTTTGATCACCTCCCCCTGGGGGTGGGGCAGCATTGCCAGGCCACAGAGGAGTTCAATGCAGCCAGTCCTGATGAGACCTGATAAGCCAGGGTCTGATGGAAGGGGAGGAGGACTTCTATTGGTGGACGGGAGGAGGTGCATGGGAGGAGATGAGGGAGGGAGGATGGGGTTGGGAGGGGATGAGCGAGGGGCTACAGCTGGGGTACAAAGTGAATAAATTGTAATAAATAAAAATAATAAATTAAAAAATAATAAAGCTATATATATGAGGACTACTGTCCTACACACACACATACACAAACACACACACACACACACATAGGTACACACACACACTAAAAAAAAGAAACAGAAACAGTAAGCCTCTGAGACTACAATCACTTTCGGGAAAGAAAATATGTTACAAATTATCCTTCGACTCCTTGCATTTAGAAAATATATGAGTTTGTGCAGAATCCCATCATGCCAGTATATACTAGTAATATATTAAATTTACATATTTTCCTGCTTATTTTCATTATTGTATCAAAATCAGTGTTTTAGATTAAATGAAGCTCATGCGTAACCTAGTGTCACCATACAAAGTTCTGTGCACATCTTACATGTGTGCCTGTGTATTTGTGTGTACAGATGTGTGTTTGACATGTGTGTATATGTGTGTGGTGGCCAGAAGACAACCTCAGGTACCAATCTCAACACTACTCTTCCTGCAGCAGGCCTGGAGTTCACTGATTTGATTAAACTACTGGGTAAGGAATACCCAGCAGGCCTCCCATCTCTTACTTCCACCCTGTATTGGTTTGTAAGAATGTGATAACAACCCTAACATCTTAATACATGTTCTGAGGATCCATCTAAATTTTCTATGCCTGTAAGAAACAGAACTTTACCCTCTAAATTAACCCCCTTGTACTGCTTTCTTTTTTTTTTTTTTTAATTTATCAAAACATACAGAGTTCTTCATCAACACTTTAATCATAGCCATTAAAGAAGAGAGGGTAGGACAGGTATGTGAGAGGTTCATGAAAATAAAACTTGAAATAATGAAAGTTAGTGAGAGACCAAAGGATTAAAAATCAGTGGCTATTATTTTAAAGTTTAGAGCACAGGCCTGAACCAGGGTCACCCAAATGGAGATATTTCTAGCCCTAACGCCCTGAGAAGAAGAAATAGCCTCACTGCATTCTTTCCTGCCCACAGTTGCAAGAAAACCAGCCCATATTACCAGGCCAGAACTGTTTGTTGTCTTGGTGCCTAAAGTGGAACAATCATTTCAAAAGTCAGTTTCCCTTACCCAGTCATGTAATGCCAAAGCATGTAAGTCCCTGCTTGTACCTTTAAAAACTCTGTACCCCTAGATCTCAGGGCCTCATTCCTTTCCTATTTCCACAGGAAGTTTGCCTCCAGTGTTCGAACACAAACCTCAGGTGTTTACAGTGGAGTCTATTTATTCCTGGTCTTTGGGGGTTTGTGAACAGGGCATAACATTAGTACCTACTAGATTCAAATGAAGCATCCTTAAAAGAAAAGGGAATTTGCTTTCAGAGCTCTCTCTGCAGTGATACTTGAACACTCCATCATATAATCAACTCACTAAATATTGACACAATGTCAATTACAGTCCACAAAGAGAAAGAAACAAAGGTAGATATAATACTTTCACTGAAAATCCTCAGGAGATCTTTGTAGAAGCACAAAATTTTGTTTTGTTTAATTTTCTAAACCGAGTAAACTTTAGCATCTCAAAAATTCATTTGAAGTGTTTAATATTCTCAGATCATTCACTAAGGTGCTGCATCCTGTAATCACTTCTATCACTGATACAGCTGTTGCAACTAATAATATAGGCCTAATATATATGCATATGTACATGTTAATGTATTATTTTTTCACAGAAGAAATGTGACATATGCCTCAGAGATTATTTATGTTATTTCTAACCATTTTTTAATAGCTCTATCATAGATCAGCACAATAAACCTAGTCTGTTGCAAAAAAAAGGTACTTTTTTTTAATTCTGGAAGATGTAAAAATTTACACAAATTGTTTTGAGAAACTTGCCAGTGTTTGGTACATTTTAAAGTCACATTTTTTGAAATTTTTATTTTTAATTTATGCCCATTTATTTTGGTTTACTCAAGTTATTTAACCAATCCTTCCTCTTTCTTATGTTTGATTTCATTTCTTCCTTTCTTATTTTTTTATTTATCCTTTTTGCTTCTGACTTTCCTTTTCTCTTGACAAACAGAACTAATTTTGTACCCACCAAAAGCTCAAATTTAGCTTATAAGCTTCTCTTTTTACACTTATTTTGTTAAATACTTTTAGATTTTCATAAAAGTAGTTTATTTACATTACCAGGCCACATTCTATCTTCTAAGCCATTCCCACTCCCACCAACTCCATTATTTCTCTATTAGTATTGCTTGTGTGTATTTGTTTGTAGGTGTGTGTGTGTGTGTGTACACTCCCATGTGAACACACTTAGGGATGATCACTTAAGATGGATCACTTAAGATGGAATAAGAGTGTAAGGAAATCAGGAACATTGCTGCAATGTCAAGGGATCACATCCAAAGACCCTCTAGGTCTGTTGATTCTGCTGGAATAGCACTTCTTTAATCCCTCTGGCTGGCATGCAGAGATGCCCTTAGTCCACACATTTACTTCCAAACAATGAAGTTAAAGTTAGTTTGTAAAAGGAAGTGCACATGTTTGAAAGGGACATCTCCTTGAAGAGTAGACAAAGTGATAAATCAAAGAAAGATATAACAGAATGAGTTAGAGAAATAATATGCCTAACTCTCACAAGAACAGAGAAGAAGAAGAGGTGAGTTAACAGAGAGCAGTGCAGTGAGAAAAGGAGAGGAAGCAGGTTATTTTTTAATTTTTAAATTATTTTTTCTATTAATTATAGTTTACTTTGTATTCCAGCTGTAGCCCCTCCCTCATTCCCTCCTAACCCTATCCTCCCTCCCTAATCTCCTCCCTGCCCCTCTCTAAGTCCCCTGATATGGAAGGTCCTCTACCCCTTCCATCTGACCTTAGCTTATCAGGTCTCACCAGTACTGGCTGCAATGTCCTCCTCTGTGGCCTAGCTAGGTTGTTCCTCCCACAGAGGGTGGGGAGGTCAAAGAGCTACCCACTGAGTTCATGTCAGAGACAGTCCCTGTTTTCCTTACTAGCTAGCCCACTTGGATACTGAGCTGCCATGGGCTATGTCTGAGTAAGGGTTCTAGGTTATAACTATGCATGGTCCTTGGTTGGAGATACAGTGTCATAAAAGACCCCTGGGCTCATGTATATTTGGTCCTTGTGGAGCTCCTGTCCTCCTCTAGGTCATACTAACCTCCCCTTCTTTCATAAGATTCCCTGCACTTTGCCCAAAGTTTGGTTATGAGTCTCAGCATCTACTTTGATACACTGCTAAGTAGAGTCTTTCAGGAGCCCTCTATGATAGGCTCCTGTACTGTTTCTTGTCAAGAAGGTAGACCCGGGGTAAGATAATCATTCCTCACTCAGAAAGACAAAATGGGATGGACATTGGAAGTAGGAAAAATCAAGAAACAGGAGAGGAGGCAGTTTTACCAGGAGATTTTTAGGTAGACAGGTTGAAGAGAGAACAAGCTAGACACAGGTGAAAACAGAATGAGCCAGAGAATAACAGGGAGCCAGAAGATTAAACAAACTGCCAGTGTTAGTTTGAGACCAAGCAGAAATTCAGTCAGGAGCCTAGCGAAGCCAGTTTCAGTCAGTCAGCTTGAAGAGTAATTTCAGCCAGAACAGCTCAGTTGAACCAGCCAGAAAGAAAGCTAGGAAGAAAAAAAAAAAAAAAAAAAAAAAGACATCATGAAATTTGAAGGCAAATTGACATAATTAAAAAAAAAAATCTGTTCAAGCCAATATAGACCCAGAGAGAGAAACATGATATGGACTCACTTATGAGTAGATATTAGCTGTTAAATAAAAGATAATCACCCTACAGTTCACAGATCCAGAGAAGTTAAATAAAGAGGAGAGGTCTACAGGGGATTCATTTTTATCCCTGAAAAGAGGAAATAAAATAATTTTTTTTTGCTTGGACTGATGGTGAGTGGAGATGAAAAAAAAAAGTGGGATCAGTCAGGAGGGAGAGATGGAGGAAGAAAGTAATGGGAGAGACAAATTAGGTGGGCATTTACAGGGAACCATGGAAAACTAGAGCATGGAAACTTGCTGGGACCTGTGAGGTTTACTCTAATGAGAACTCCTTGTGATAGAGGGCATTAGAGCCTGACCCGGCTATCTTCTGTAACCAGGTCAAGCTTCCAATGGTGGGACTGAGAAACCATCCCAACCACAAAACTTATGACCTATAACCTGCCTTGCTGGAAAGATGTACTGGGTGGTTCAGAGCTTGTGGGACTGACAAACCAATGCCTGGGCTTGCTGTGGCCCATATCGTGAAATGGAGCCGAGGTCTGCCATTGATTAGATGGCCAGGATCCAGAAGTTGCATAGCCCAGAGAAGTAGAGTAGAACCAAACACAACTGAAAAAAATAAGTAATAATTAATAATAATAATAATGTCAATGGAATAATTTATAATGATATTCTGCTATACTCGTAAGATTAGTGCCTTGCCCAATTGTTATCAGAGAGACTTCCTCCAGCAGCAGACGGGAGAAGGTGCAGAGACCCATAGCAAAATGATAGGTAGAACTTAGAAACCTCACAGAAGAGAGGGAGCAGGCATTATAGGGCCCAGAGCAGTAGGGGACACAAGAACGTGGCCCACAGAGTCAACTAAGCAGGGCTCCTAGGACCTTACAGAAACTGAAGTGGCAGTCATGGAGCCAGCATGGGTCTGCCCCACGCCCTCTGCATTCATGCAGTGGTTCTTAGCTTGGCGTTTTTGTAGGACTCCTACCTATGGGAGTACGGGTTGTCTTTATTACCTGCTCATGGGACCTTTTCCACCTACTTGATTGCCTAGTCTAGCCTTGATTTGACGGTTTGTACCTAGTTTTAGTGCATCTTGCTATGCCATGTTGTTGGGTTGGTCTACTCACTGGGAGGTCTACTGTTTGTTTTTTTTTTTTTTTTTTGTTTTGTTTTGTTTTTTGTTTTGTTTTTTTTTTTTTTGTTTTTTTGGAAGAGAGTAGAGAAATAGTGAATCTAGGGGAGAAAAGAGGTGAGGGAACCTGGAGAGATTAGAGGGAGGGTAGATTGTGGTCAGGATATATTGTATGGGAGGATAAAGAAATAATTAATTAATAAGGAGATTTTCTGAGCATGAATCTCAGTCCCACATTGAAGACATACCTCATGGAAGGTGTTCTAGTTCTCTGATTCTTGCAATCTTTCCACTCCTTTCTCCAAGATGTTTCTTGAACCTTTGGTATCATAATTTATTGTATTACAAATCTATCAGTCGTTGATGGATACCCACTGTTTGCTCTTTTCTGCATTTTTAACGGTTGTGGATTTCTGTACTGATCTCTGCCTGCTGAAAAAAAAAAAGTAGTTCTTTGATAAGAGGCAAGAACTACACTTACCTATGGGTATAAGAGTTCAGACTGCATTGAGGAAACATGCTGGTTTACAAAAACAGGTGTAGCCAGTTTTTTAAATTTATTTTTTATATTAATTATAGTTTATTCACTTTGTATCACAGCTGTAGCCCTCTCTCTCATTCCCTCTCAATCCCACCCTCCCTCATATTCTCCCAAGCCCTTCTCCAAGTCCACTGATAGGGGAGGTCCTCCACCCCTTCCATCTGTCCCCAGCCTATCAAGTCTCATCAGGACTGGCTCCATTGTCCTCCTCTATGGCCTGGCAAGGCTGCCCCTGACCTTCCTCAGGGGGAGTTGCTCAAAGAGCCAACCACTGAGTTCATGCCAGAGACAGTCACTGCTCCCATTACTAAGAAACTCACTTGGATATTGAGCTGCCATGGGCATCTGAGCAGCAGCTCTAGGTAATATCCATGAAAATAGTTTTTGTTCTCCTGAGTCACAGGTATTTGACAAGGTTTAGATTCCATGAATTGTCCATACTGAGTAGGTGATCGGTCCAATTTCATGGCTATTAGTTAACTCCATGTTATAAGTACAAACACTGTATCTTTAGGTATTTTTCACTATGCTGATAAATACTGTAGGTCTTAGACAAATGAACCAGCAAAGAAACATGTTTCTAATGTTTATAAAGCATTTCTCCTTGGCAGCTTACACAGAAATTTAGGTGCTGTAATAGTTAGTCCTGATGCCTGATTATAGGATGACAGTAACTTTTACAATTTTTAGAGTAAGTCCTTTAATATTAGCAATTTTAGTTGTGTTTTTTATCTGCCCCTCATCTTGCTATGAGTTCTAGAAAAAGTTTTAATTTTCGAAGTATGTGTCATGTGTGTGCATTTTCTAAACTTGAACATTTTAATTGAAAGCAAAATGATTCCTTTCATTTGGTCAGTGTGTCATCAGACAAATTCTTTATTTGCTTGACATTTTTACTGGGTATTTGGCATGTTTTAATAAACTTTTTTTGTAATTGAAATCAATGTACATAGTTAATTTCTTTCACTTTTAAATAAAATGTAATGTCTGTCTAAAAAGTTCATTCCAAATAGTTGTACCTTTTCTAACAATATTTAATGACTTTGTTAGTAAAAGCAATTTCCTTTGTGATTTAATTTTATATTTTCTTTTTTATTTTCAATACCTAAGCAGTATTATTTGGAGGAGGAACTAATTGGTTTGTACCTGTGGAAACTAAATTCTTTAAAGATTAAATGAACTGGTAAAGAAATTTAAACAATGTGTTAATCAAATGTTCTCATGTCTTCATTTGGTACATTGCATATGTGAGGGAATAATTGAAAGCAATTATTACTGTGGAATGTGGCCATTTTTACCATGAAGCTTTAAAGTGGAACCATGTATCTTTAAAACGCAGTTTTCAAGTAGTGACCCTGACAATACTAACAATAGCTCTTCCTGATGCTGCCAGGTGGGAAGTCCCACACTGTTCTTCTTTTCTTGCATTTGATAGCATTGCTTTACCCACAATATAATTGAGATTCAGACAAGGACAGGAGAAAAAATATAATTTTTAAGTGTTCTCAGTGAACTTCCAATTTTTGTTCATATAGATATGAGACAGGTCACCTAAATTTATGAACATTTTATTATAAATTTAACTTCAGCATTTAGATAGTGTATACCTGAACTCTCCGGATCTATTTCCAATAATACATGCCATGTAGTATTGTTGCTATGTATTATGTGCAAATGTAATATTATTGCTATGCTGATGAAAATATATCTAAATTATATTTATACTATGGTGAGTTTCCTTAAGGCAAATATATTTTATTTTCATTGAATGTTTTTGAAATTCATGTATAATTACAGAATTTATATCATTGCTTCAACTCTCTTCTCCCCTCACACTCTCAAATTCATGACATCTTATTCTTTAAATATTATTGTTATACATGTATTTATTATATACTTATTTATATGTAAGTACAGCTTATATATAATATATAAATAAACACATTTATTGTTTTTTTTTTAATATGTGTTTATAGCCTACCTTTTAGAATTGTATCTACAGGAGAAGGAAAGCATTACAGAAAGTCACAACTAGTCAAAACTCAGACAACTTATTCTGGAACACCCAAACCCAATTGAGAATTCTGTAACATGGTCCCTACACCCAAATCTCAAAGAACAACACCAACGAAAAGGAGGAATTGCTTTTAAGAGCCTGAGAACTAAGATATATGCTGCTCAATAGTATCTCCTACATATGAAAGAGAAGCTGCCCTCAAAGTGAGCTATGGAATAGAAATAGGTCAGAAAGAGGGAGGAAGGGTGGGGACAAGGGGAGATGAGGGAAGGGACTACAACTGGGAGACAGAGTGAATAAATTGTAAATAACAATAACAATAATAATAATAATGAGGAGAAGAGGGGGAAAAGTAGAAAATCTCAAAACCATGGTTATCTAAAACAAACAAACAAACAAAAAAACAGTAAAAGGACAATAGCAGTTGTGCATACTTTCTCAATTGCTGTGAGTTCATATGTTAAAACTACCCTGTTGTGCATGGATGAAACTGTTTTACCTTAGTCATCCACTCCTCTGGCTCACCCTTACACTCTTTCCACAACCTCCTCTTCCATGACTTCTCAGCCTTGAATGGCAACAATGTCCCATTCAGGGCTGATCATTCAACAGTGTCTTCTATGCTCTCCAGTGAGTTGTGTGTTTCATGTGTTAAATATCTGCTGCAAATAGCAGTCACAGTGATGAAGATTGAGAGATGAGGGAAAAATATGGGAATAGAAATATGTCATTAGGAATTAGTTTAATACTGTGCCAGTGTAGCAGAATGTTAGTATCAGATGACTACTAGAGCATATGACTCACAGAAACCCTAGCTCTAACCCAGCAACATTGCTCATATTGTTTTGTCATGTCAGGTAGGGCTTGAATCCATTCAGAAAATGGTTATCACTGTGATGATCATGAAAATGTTGTACTAGTGATTATGTCTTCACCGGACAGTCATTATTGTAGTTTGCAAGATTCACAGCTATGTAATGCTTTTGACTACTTTCTCCTCTGGTAGCATGAATTGCAATATCTAAGAGCAGGAAATCTAGCCAGTAGGGAAGAACTTTCTGGGTTTGTACCAGCTTGATATATTCTTGTTCTGTGACTCATATGTGTTTTCTTTTCAAATATGTAGTCTTGGAGTCAAGTTCTGAAGGTTAACCAAGAGCTTTGGCAAGAGGTTGCATAACAGCATTTTATGGGACCTCACTTGCCAACTTCTCCAAAAAGAAATGAACAATTGGAGGGGGTTACAGCAGGGATACAAAGTGAATAAAATGTAATTAATTCCTTGGTCTGCCTGTGGTATATATGCAAGATTAGAGTCTCACAACAGTGTGATGCAGCCATGATCATTCAGGCCTTTACAGCCATTGAAGCAGGACATTCTCCCCAAGCATGGTTGGATACCATAAAAAGCTAAAATGATACGCTCAGGATGCGAGGCTAAGCACTGCACTCAGGGTCAGCCGCTTTGGACCCAGAGAAGAGCATGTCTGATTGCATGCGGGTTGATGCCCCAGGTCCCGCCTCTGAGAAAAAGGTATCGGACGGTCTGATGCTCTTTGGGTGGATGACACCTAAATGAACATCTGTACAAAGTCCCAATTTATTTCTAATATCAGAGATCAGACCTCTACTCTTGCCTGATGTGTCTAAAACAAAAAGGGGGAACTGTAGAGAGCTGCGGAATGCTATGCCTTAAAGATGGAGCTGGTTTCCGCCTTCCACCTTCCCGATGGTGAGTGCTCTCTGTCACGAACAACTCCACATTTGGCTAAGGCCGAGGATCTGGCTTGCTTCCATGTATGTGGACCTATCTGCATTGCCCCCGTGGCACGCCTGGGTTGGCTACCCAGAGGCTATTTAAGCTGTGGGCTGGCTTTCCCCGGGGTCCGAGGATTGTTCAATGTTCCTGAATAAACTGCATTGAAAAAAAAAATTTTTAATTTAAAAAAGAGAAAAAAAGAAAAGAAAATAAACACTCACCAAGGCAAAAAAAAAATGTAAAATTAATTACAGTTTATTCATTTTGAATCTCAACTGTAGCCCCCCCTTCTCCTCTCCGAGTCAGTCCCACCCTTTCTCTCTCTTCTCCTCCCATGCCCCTCCCCCAGTCGGGCGGTTCTCCTCCGTTTTCATCTGACCCTAGCCTATCAGGTCTCATCAGGACTGGCTTCAGTGTATTCCCTTGTAGCTGGTAAGGTTGCTCCCCCCCTCAGGGGGAGGTGATCAAAGAACCTGCCACTGAGATCATGTCAGAGACAGCCCTTGTTCACCTTACCCTATAGGACACCTGCTTAGAGATTGAGCTTCTAATAGCTACATCTGTGCAGGGTCCTTGGCTGGAGTATCAGTTTCAGAAAATACCCCTGTGCTCAGATTTTTTGGTTCTGTTGCTCTCCTTGTGGAATTCCTGCCCTCTCCAGGTCTTTCATCTCTACCTCCTTTCATAAGACACTCTGCTCAAAGTTTGGTTATGAGTTTCAGCGTCTGCTTTAATACCCTGCTGGTCAGTCTTTCACAGGCCCTCTGTGGTAGGCTCCGGTGTTGTTTCCTGTTTTCTCTTTCTTCAAATGTTCATCACATTTATCTGAGAAGGTATAAATAGAGGAGACCAGAGAAAGAAAGAAAGAAAGAAAGAAAGAAAGAAAGAAAGAAAGAAAGAAAGAAAGATAAAGAGACAGAGAGAAAGAAAGAGAGAGAGAGAGAGAAGCTTCATTTTTTTCTGTCCTAGAGAACACACTTCGGAGACTGTTTCAAGAAAGTTGCTGATGCTGCTACTGGTCCTTATTGCTGCTTTTGCTCTTTCTGGATTGCTGGATTGCTTAAATGCTGGCTTACTGGTTTGTTCTGCTGTTATGTTTGCCTCTGTTGCTGGTTTGCTGGTTTGCTGGATATCCTGACAAAAGAGTGGAATTTTCTTAAGGAACTACATCTAAAGAGGTCTACAACCCCTTCCCCTACTAAATTTCCCTCCTACTAGGGTTGGGAGTTTGGAATGGAGGTAGCTGTGTAAGGAACCCCAAATAAAGTAGATTTAAAAATCAAAGCCTTGCAAGCACCCTTGAGTCCCACTGTGCTCACTATTTTAAGTCACATTCTCTTATAACATTCTCCTCTCCTATGAATTTACCCATCTGCTCACTTGCAGATCTACATAAACTGATCAAAGAGTTCACGAACTTTGTCTCAACAATCACATTTCACCCCTAACATTTGGCTTAGTGTTCATCATTTTAGGATTGCATTTTAATGTTTGTTTTCATTTAATCATGTGCCTAAAATCCAAATAGGAATAAATGTAAATATCTAGCACCTTGATTTATTTTTTTCTTGCACCCACAATTCATCTGAAATTAAAAAAGAAAATGTATAAATCACATTTCAGGACAGATTGCTAGCACAGTTACTTCATCCCCCACTTATGTGACAGTGTTAAATCTTCTCATGTTCCTCTTTTTTATGCTCCACTAAGAAAATGTGTCCTTTGTTCAGAAAGAAAACAAGTTGACATATAAGGAGTTGCTCAGTTTGCTGCCAAGCTATCCATCACTAGGCTTCTATTGTTTGTTTATCTAAAACTGTTATTTGGTATTGGAAACACTTGAATGGGGAAGTTGACTAAATATTTTTATACACTATACTTATGCATATTTTTAATATAAGAAATCCATTTATAGTGGCATGCAGGACCTGATTTGGGCTTGACAGTGAACTTGTAATTTTTTCTAGGAGAATGACATTTAAATTTGTCCCTACAGAGTTAAATAAAAACAACCAGGTGGACAGTGGGAGGAAAACCCATACCCATAAGAGTGAAGCAGTGGGTAGAAAATGTTTAAAATTCTCTTTCCAGAAAAGAAAAAAAGATTTTGTCACATTGCATGAGTGTTTAAAACACCAGCGTTGTTGGAGTGCATGAAAAGGAGAGTTGCATTTAGTGCCATGAACAACTATTCTGGGTGAAAAAAGGGATAAAAATCCAGACTAACATACTCAAATCTAGGTCTGGCCACAAGCAGTAGATTTCAATACAATTTTCCCACGATAAAGGTGCATGTTTGGTACCTGCTTTGATTAGTCATGGTCCTGCATCTGGCACTTGAAACCTCAGGATTATCATCACATTTTCTAGAGACTCTACACATAGTAATTCAGGAAAACAATGTGAAGCAATGTTCTGCAACATTGTGTTTGTACACCTAAGCAATACCACACTTGTTTTTGCCCATCCTTTTAGTCTTTCTTTGTGAAATTCAGAAGCTTTAATAAATAGAACTTGAAAAAAAAATCTTCTGTATTTCAGTTTACATTCATTCCTTCCTAGATGAGAAATTTCAGTATTTTCAGTAGTATTTGGCAGATTTTCCTTGAAGGTGCCTTTCCTCTTCCCCTTCCCCTTCCCAGTCTTTTTCCAGTTCCCCTTCCCCTTCCCTTACCCTCTCCTCTCCTGTCCTCTCCTCTCCCCTCTTCTCCTCTCCTCTTCTTTCTTTCCTCTCCTGTCTTTTTATTCATGAAAACACTTTATCATGACAGAAGTGAAACGGTGCTCATTGAGTTTACACAGAATGAGGTAGAAAGTGGTTGTGACTCTCTCCGCAGCATGTAGAATAGTGTGCAGATGGAGCTTTTCACAACAAGAAGCCATTTGGAAAGCCTGCACTTAACTTAGCAATCCATCTCCTTCTTGCCAAATTTTGGTTACAATATGAGTTTTCTTTCATAGAGATTTTTTTCTCCTATTCAGGAACAATCTTGATAGCTTAAATGTCTAAAACATAAGTACTAAGGCATTAATAACATGCAAAAAATTATACTGACTTTCATTAGCTAGATCATTAGATATTATAAATGGTAGGAAAATAAAAACATTGGCACTTCGCTCACTTGAAGGTGAATAATAAGTCAGGAAGAAACATCACAGGCATTTGGTCTAATGATGTCATTATTATCATATTTGTAAACTCTTAGTGCTACAGTCATTTAACACAGAAGGTCTTCTGTCTTTGAATTAATAGGCAGAGAAACATCAATGTTTCTGAAGAATCAGCTACTAGTTACTGTATATCCTACAGAGAAAAATAGAAACAAACTATTTTGCTTTCTTTCATTCCATGAGTTTCCCATAAATTCTTTTATTCACCTCTACTCTCTGCCTCCTTCCTTTCATTTCCTTCTTAATTTCTTTGTTGATTATTTCTAATCTGGTTTTATGCAATCTCTCTTTGACTTATATTAATAAGTTCCTAATTGATGAAGAATCAGCCTTTTCTCCTTTCTCGAAAATTTTAGTAAAATTCATATTGTAAAATTTTCAAATCATTTCATATTCAAGACTACAGTTTGGTAGAACTCTGGCATCCACCAGCCTTTTCTCAAGTTTTCATTTCCTATATTATGTATATTCTTCATAACACATTAAGTTTTGGGTTATAGTTAGCACAAAATATACATCATTAAGAATCTGCAGAGATCACAAGTTTTCATCCACATTAAATGATTTTGATCACTGTTTTTATTATGCTTGTTTCAAAGTTTCCCAGTGAGTTTACAACCAAATATTAATTGTCTGAAAGACTTTTTCAAAAGGTCTATGATTAAATAACTCAAGAGTGTTGTTGAGCAGAAGGAATACCATGGCCTCAGTTGTAGATTTAAGACATAGATACATACTGAGTTAAACAAATATTGGCAAAAAATTTTGGTTGTGAAATCTTCTCAATGTTAAAATATATAATAGCTCATAAAATATAAAATATTAATATTATTAATTAATATTTGATTATTATAAATTTTCTCAAAAAGAATTAAAATATAACCAATGGATAGATTAAAATTAATAATTTTCATATCTTTGTATAATAAATTCTAATAAGTATAGTAAGCAAAATTTGAATTTCAGTATGTGTAGATTTTATTTCACGTGTTGTCTCCAAAACAATCAGAAGTTACAATGATTTAATAATGCCTAAAACTAAAATGAAACTTAATTTCTTTCTTCATGAAACAAATCTGCATACAGCAATGTACAGCCAAGAATATATCAACATATCTGGCTCCATTCTTTTCCAAGAGGAAGACACTAGTAGTCAGAACCCAGTGTATTTGTTGAGGCAGATTTACCTGTGAGCAATGGAATGTGTTTCCTAAGGAAAAAAAAAAATACTTTGCCCTTTCCCTCTGCCATGACCTGATTCTTGCTTCTACAATCAACATTGGTATATCCACACAGTTGGTTAAGTAAAACACTCAGGGTCTTCTCTCCAGAGTCAGTCATCCTAAATTAGAAAAAAAAAAAAAAATGCCTTTACATCATGATCTTTTGCAAGGCTTAAAAGAAAAGTGTTGATATATATATAGTGTTGAGATATATATATATATATATATATATATATATATATATATATATATATATAATATTTATATATAATCCCAAACTCTTGATATTACCAATGAAGACTGAGGAGTCAGAAGCTGAGGTGAAAACTTGATAGCTCAGGGAGGCAGAGAAAGCACCCAGCTGACTTTTCTATTCATCTAGCTTTCTAAAATGAAAAACCCTTTCTGCTCAGCTCATGTCCTTATGTCTATACTGTCTTTTTTTTTTTTTTTTTAATCTTTACTGAATTTATTTTTTTTTTTCAATGCAGTTTATTCAGGAACCTTGAACAATCCTCGGACCCTGGGAAAAGCCAGCCCACAGCTTAAATAGCCTCTGGGTAGCCAACCCAGGCGTGCCACGTGGGCAATGCAGATAGGTCCACATACATGGAAGCAAGCCAGATCCTCAGCCTTAGCCAAATGTGGAATTGTTCGTGACAGAGAGCACTCACCATCGGGAAGGTGGAAGGCGGAAACCAGCTCCATCTTTAAGGCATAGCATTCTGCAGCTCTCTACAGTTCCCCCTTTTTGTTTTAGACGCATCAGGCAAGAGTAGAGGTCTGATCTCTGATATTAGAAATAAATTGGGACTTTGTACTGATGTTCATTTAGGTGTCATCCACCCAAAGAGCATCAGACCCGTCCGACTCTCAGTGCCCCTCTTTTCCGTTTAACCCCTGTCAACTGGTTGTTTGGTCCATTGTTAACTTTATTTAATCCTGCTTACAGAAAGCTCTTGGATTAAAGGTATGTTCTAAGGCTGAGCCACACAAAACAAGAAACAGGTTTGTAGAGTTCCTAATATCAGGATTCACATGGGATCAAATATCCTGCAAGAGAAAAGCCCTCTACTCAGGGAGAAACAAAGTGCTTCCTTGAGTAAGTCTCAAATTTCACTTCCTTATCCTTTGGCTGATGTCCATTGTTTAATAGCAACAGGGCCTAGAAATGTTAGAAGATACTAATTATACTTTTAACCCATATCAGAAAATAACAGCAACATTAGCTGTGTATGACACCAGCCAATCTGGTTAGGATTCACAGAATAAGGGATAATAGTCGTCACCATTGGGAATGAGAAATTGTTATCTGTTTATTATATATAGTCATATGTAGATAATATACACAATGAGATCTGTTTAAATCATAACTATGAACTTTGTAAGTATCAGGAGACATTTATGAGTGCTAGGAATCAAACAGCAAATTATGTGCTTGCCTGAACCGTCTGCTTATAACTACTATTATTAAAATTAACTTCAGATGATTTTACTAACCTTTTTACTTATGTAGTATGAATGTATATCTACTATAACATAACTGAATAAAATAGCTACAACATAAGAATATTTTTCAAAACACTTCATGAAGCTTTTGTTTTACCCATATGTGTTTATATGGATAATTATTATTATGATAATTATAATTTGATTATCATTGTCCTGGAATATATGTGAAACTGTGCTAAGGAGATAGATTGGATTTTTTTTTCCTGTTGTAAAGTCCTTGAGATTTCAAGTTCCATCTCAATACTTCTAAGTGTTGGAATTTTACAATAGAAGAGAAAATTAGTATGGTTTTATTCACTCTATTATCTAAGCCAAGAGGGTTTCAAGTCATAATAATAATATCATGAAACAAAACAGGCAATAAAATAAGATTCCGTTGCTGTAAGAAACACCCAAACAACTTCACCTACTAAAACATCAAAAACTCCTAAGCTGTTGCAACAAAATGAAACACAATGAAACATTGGGCAATAGTTTTCAGGCTTTAATATTTAAATAATACATTTCAGTCTCTAAGCATCAAAGTCACAAGACCTTAATACAGATGATTTCCTTCAAAGTTATGATGACACATTACTCACAACATTTCTATAGTACACCCTGACTGTATACAAAATAATTCACTATTTTAAAAAAGATGTAAAAAGCTGAAGATCGATTTATCACAAGATTCAGCTATACAAATATAAAGAAGAGAATGGTATATCTTACTTCAGAGATACTTGTTCATCCATGTTCATTTCTGCTTTATTCATAATAAACAGAAAATTGAAACAGCCTAGTTGTCTGTCAACTGAAGAATGGATATTGAAAAGGTGGCACATTTATACAATGGGATATTATTTAGTTATCATTAAAAATAAATTTATGAAATTTTAAAGTAAATGAATGGAGCTACAGTCTTTCTGAATGAGATAACCAAATACAGAAATACAACATTGCATGTTTTATCTTATATGTGGTTACAGCTTTTAAGTTTGATATATAGGTATTTCAATAAGAATAACTCCAGGCATCTGGTAAGGGACGTGACAGGGGGAGAAAATATTTCACAGAGTGGAAAATAGAATGTAGTTTTATAAAGAGGTAATGAGGTAATTAAAATAGGATGACTGAATAGAGGAAGGTCTAGGAGAGACTACTGTCAATCAAACTAACAGTAAAGATCTGGTGGAAAGTCAAATGTAAAAATACTATTGTAAAATCTACTATATTGTGGAACATATATATATATATATACACATATATATATGTTTCTTTCAAATATATATATATGCATACAAACATATATGTATATATACTTGCATATATATATATATATATATATATATATATATATATATATATATATTTGAACGGAACTTGAATTGAGCCCTCATATAGCAGGAAAAGCATTGTCTCATCTATACATTATATACAGTCAAGTAAAATTCTGAATGCCAGGAGTAGATTATATCTTGACAATCCACTGGTCAAGGGTTTCTTACAAATTCATTCAAATATCCCAGGTTGTCATCAACATTATTGGTTACTTGTTCACAGCACAGTGGTAAGACGCTGTGGCTGAAGAATCACTTATTTATGTCACAATTTCTAGAGAAAGAGTTGGTGTTCAACTAGAATCTTCACTTCTGCTGACTATCATTTATGGTACTTAAATGTAGTATGTATTTTAATAGATGAAAAAAGTAATCAATGTTTTTCAGATTTGAATCCTGTGGCTTAAAGAACCTGTCTAAAAGATATGCTGCTGCATATTAGAGAACTAAACAATTTCTGATATTTTTAAGACACACTTTATAAGATAGATCCTACCTGATACAGCTAAAGTGATAAAGTATATGAGATTAAATAGCTTATGGTCCTAGGGGAAAATGTAATTCTAGTATTCTACTAAATAAATATAGCAATAAAATGACACTTAATGACATATTGCTACACCCCTAGTTCATACCGTTACACACAACTGGACAATGTGCAGAGAATGAAAAATTTAAGATTATTCCACCTTATAAATATCAAACTTCTATTCCCAAGAATTCTTGGGAATAGAATCTTTTGGTCTATAAAGAAGAAAAGATAGAAAGATTGTAGGACACAGAGATGGTGGATTCTGCCGAGAAAACACTTTTACAAAATCAAATTGTTTTAATGATAACACATATGATCTTACAAAGACTATGACATCACACAAAAGACATGCACTGGTTCAAATCAGACAAAGTCCTAGCACTGAAAAGGGAGAGTAGAGACAAACGCCACCCCTAAAAAGACGTTATATACAAGTCTTTCCTGGATGGGAAAGGTAAAATTACTTTTCTTCAATGTAGTGTCCCTGTGTATATCAACCACACATTAGGACAGGATCCATGTATGTGAATTGTTGGTCAGTGAAAAAACAAAATATATTTTATGTGTTTTTTGGTTGTTGTTTTGATTTTTATTAAATTATTGGGTGTTTCTGGTTTTTGTTGTTGTTGTTGTTGTTATTTCAAATTACTATGTGAGAGAGTGAAGGATGAGGAAGGAAGAAGGAGAGCATAAATTGGGTGAGTGGAGAGGTGAGGGAAATTTGGGAGGAACAGGGGAAAGGGACAGAATATTATCAGAATATATTATGTATTAGGGTTCTCTCAACTAACACAACTTACTGAATGAATATAAATTTTAGTTGTTGTTTTTGACTCACTGGCATTCAAACAATAAATAAAGCATTATTCAGTCTTTTTCTGGGGATTCTCATTTTCCTTTTCTGCTTATCAAGGTATAATCGCATTTTTATGAATCCACACATATGAAGAACTACCAGTTCTTATCTTTAAAATGGACACAGGCACTAGGATTCCATGCCAGGCTCTACCCAATGAGCTGGGCTTTTTACCCATTTAAACACAGAAATATTCAGGCACTATTATATAAGATATTACTTAATATACATATCTGTTGACTGAGATGAAAGGAATATTAATCTGAGCTCTCATTATTGTAGTAAGTCTCTTTCCCCATAGGTTTATGGCTTTATTTAAAACATAAAGGTTTAATCTATTAATTTCACATTCCAGTCCCAAACATTTAATTTTTTTTTCTAATTTTACTTTACTTGGGATAATGTTCCAATACTACAAACTGTGTAGATACCTTCTGAAAGAGCCAAAGTAGCTTGTAAGATTTTCATGAGATTATATTTACATCAGCTCCTGTGTCCACCGAACACTCAATTTCAATAACATTTAAGTTTAATTTTGGTCTCTGATCATTGATGACACTGTGCCAGTAACCCGTTCTTCCATTACTTCCAAATCCTCCCGTCCTTTCAATTGGAGCTGCTGTGCCTTTCACACATGCAAACAGTAAAACCTGAACAATCATTTCTCCCTTTTTAAACTGCATATTTTTCTTTACATAAACCGCAATCTCAATCCCTCCCTTGAAGTTCTCATCTATAATTCCTGGATGCACAATGAATTCTTGAGATGTTACGTTACTACTTAAAACCATTCCTACTGTCTTTGGGGTAGAGGACCATAAACTCCAATGGGTGTTTTATAGCACTGGATTTTTGAGGATTGTGTGAGATTTTTTACATATACCTAAATCTAGTGGAGTAGTTTTCTGTAGCATGCATTAGATCTCTAATACATAGGGTAGTTTTCTTTAGTTGCTCTGTGGATTACTGACAAAAAAAAAAAAAAAAAAAAAAAAAAAACAACAAAAAAAAAAAAAACCCTGATCCTTGCTATTTGCTGCTGGAGGAGGAATGAGCACATTTAGGGAGTTACTCAGATTTAAATTATTATCTTGAAGGAAGTTTCCCATTACTAAGGGATTACCTCATATATCTGTTCCTAATCTGCATTCATTAGTCCAATACCTACCCTGATTAAACCTTCTACAAATCCTGGAAGGGTGAAGTCTTCTAGAGAGGTCTCTAGGAATGCATTGCTTACCATTTATTTTCAAATGACCTCATCACCCACAGGTAACACAAAGAATCTTTTGATGTCTATGATCATTGGATATTGCTTGTCCACCTACATAGTCATTAGGGTCAAGACCAGCAGTGTTTTTAATCCATTCAATCATGAGTACAAAATTGAACTTTTGAAGGTCTAAGAACTTTTTTACACTATGAATTTGCGTTTTTGAAAGCTGAAGTTTCAATTAATAGTTAGTTTTAAATTGTATCTAATATTGCCATGTCCAAAATAGGTGTTGATGTCTGTAAGAAATCATTAAAAAGTCTCTCCAGGACTTTTTCATAATTTTTGTGAATGACTTACACTTTTTCCTTGTTCCTCCATCTTATCCCAAGCTCTTCTTCTTCTTCTTTTTCTTCTTCTTTTTGTGTTTTTAAAGCAAGAATTACTTAGTCATTTTATTCTCAAAGGCAGTTTGAATGAATCCTCAGCCCTCCACATGCTGTGGGAAATCTGACAATGAAGACTGTTAATGTCATGTTGCTATCCAGAAAGACTATACCAAAAGCATATGATTAATTCTCCAGTGCAGTGTTGTCATCATTTGTATCTAGCATTTCCCTTCTGAAATATGTCTCTGGAAAACTATTCCAGTAAAAACTTTTCTAAAACAAACAAACAAAAAACTCTCTCCTCTATTCCTTGATGATCTTAAGAAGCCTACCCCATTGTAAATCTCCAGCTTGTCCCAGAGATGCCACTCATCAGTTTCCCTTCTCTCTCCTAGCCTTTTCACCTTTCCCTCAGCACCTCAGCTTTCCCCACACCTGATCACCACCCTCATTACGCTCCCCACTCACAAATTCTTCCACCAAAATTTTACCCTGGATACAAGTTGAGCAGGAATAAAAATGGAGCAGAGATTGCGAGAACAGCCATACAATGACTGGCCCAATTTGAAACCCACTCCATGGAAAAGAAGAGATCCTTGACACTATTAATGATACTCTGCTATGGTTGTAGATAGGAGCTAGCATTACTATATTCTGAGAGACTCTACCCAGAAGCTGATCAAAACACATGCTGATCCCCACAGCTAAATATTAGACTGAGCTCAGGGGACTTTTGGAAGAGTTGTAGAAGGATAAAGAGTCCTGAAGTGGATAAGAACACACAAGAAGACCAACAGTATGAACTAACCTAGGCCCATGGAGGCTTACAGAGACTGAAGCACCAACCAAAGAGCACCAACCATGGACTGGACCAAGGCCCCTACACAGATGTATCTGATGGACAGCTTGGTCTTCATCTAGGTTCCCATGCAATTGGAATGGGGCTGTCGGTGACATGGACTCTGTTGCCTACTTTTGGATTACCTTCCCCTAGCTGGGCTGCTTTGTCTTGCCTGGAAGAAGATGAACTTAGTAATTGGGACTTGATGTGCAATGGTCGGGTGGTATGGGGGCAGGGAGCCTCTTCTTTTCTGAGGAGAAGGGGAGAGGAGAAAAGGGAAGAGGTTAAGAGAGTGGCACCTGGAAAAGAGGAGGAAGGGGCTGCAATGTAAAGAGGGAGGGGGATGTAAAGTGAATAAATAAATAAATAATGTGAAAATGTTAGTGTAACTAAAACATCCTAACTACTAAAATAATCTATCTCATAATAAAAATGACAAATGCTTAGCTGCTCAAACAGTTCAATTCTCAAAATATACATCTTATTGTTCATTTCATAGTACTTTCTCCTGTAAGTCATATACCTAGTTGTTAATTCCACCTCATTCACACTTTCACTAAATGATTGTGTTCATTTCCCTTTTGCTGAATAAGTATCAAGTGCCTACTATGTGATAGGGCCTTAAACAGCAATAAGATACATCCTTACACATGAACAGTCTAAAGTGGAATGTAAACATAAAATCAGCTGTTTTTTTTGTTTTTTTTTTTTTTTTTTCTATTTAAAAGTTGCAGTTATCTTACATTAGTTTGATATGGGTAGGTTTCGTGGGTTGTTCTAAGTTCGTTGGGAAGCCAGTTTAAACTAGACTTCGGAAGTAATATCTAAATGACATAGTGTGAGTTGCCAAAGGCTAGGTAAGGCAGACTGATAGAAAAGAGCTGAAGTACTTAGAAAAGTTAATTGAAACTCCCTAGACCAGGAGAAATAGTGTCAGTTCTGGGAACTACTTATTCTCAAGCTCAGATTCGGATATGACACCATAGATAGCTATCTGAAATGATCATGTAAGGTAGGAGAAGAAAGCCTTGTGAGAAGTCTTTAGTACCTACAGAATTAACTACGTAGTACTTGTTTAAAAATTAAAAATCTGCCCTGCAGACTATCGAAGCATATGCTGAGACTTATGGCCAACTGTTGGGCAGAGTGCATGGGATCTTACGTAAGAAGTAAGAAGTAAGTGGGAAATAGGAAGACCTGGAGAGGACAGGAACCCCAGAAGGAGAGCAACAGAACCAGAAAATTTGAACACAGGGGTCTTCCCAGAGACTCATACTCCAACCAAGGACCATGCATGGAGATAACCTAGAACCCCTGCACAGATGTAGCCCTTGGCAGTTCAGTGTCCAAGTGGGTTACATAGTAATGGGAAGAGGGATTGTCTCTGACATAATCTAATTGGCCTGCTCTTTGATCACCTCCCCCTGAGGGAGGAGCATCCTTACCAGGCCACAGAAGATGACAATGTGGCCACTCCTGATGTGATCTGATAGACTAAGATCAGAAGGAAGGAGAGGAGGACCTCTCCTATCAGTGAATATAGGGAGGGGCATGTGTGAAGAAGGGGGTGGGAGGGTGGGACCAGGAAGGGAGGAGGGAGGGGCTTATGGAGGATACAAAGTGAATAAAGTGTAATTAATAAAAAATAAATAAAATTAAAAAAATCACTGCAAGTCACTCCAACAACCATGGAAGTCAATATGGAGGTTTCTCAAAATAAATAAATAAATAAACAAATAAATAGATTGTTATATGGTCTGTCTGTTCTACTCCTCACTATATACCTAAGGTACTCTAAGTTAACATACCACAAACTGAACTGAAAATCTCTTTTTATTGCTGCACTGGTCACAAAAGGAAGTTATAAAATCAGCCTTTCAAAAGTTGAATGGATAAAAATGTGCTGTGTACACATACATGAGATATTATTCAGTCATAAATAATAATAAAATTTTGTTCTTGGCCAGGCATTAGGTACATTTGGAAATAATCATGTTAAACAAAATCAGCAAGGCTCATAAAGACAGCACCCACATGTTATCTCTCCTTTGCATATAGATGCATAGAACTAAAAGTTATATTATGTATGTTTGTATGTATGTGTGGCATGAAAATAAAAGGGAAAGTTGGAAAAAGTAAAAAAAAAAGAAATAATGAGCTGAAACATTAAAACATGTAGAAAATGGGGATAAGATGGTCATGAATAGAGCCAAATAGACAATATAATATGTTAAAATAATATAGTATAGTATAGTATATACCTGAAATTTATTCATTAAAACTAAAAAAAGTAGGAATACACATCAATAAAAATCATGATATGAACAATAACTCTGAGTTTTAAAGAAACATAGTAAAACATATTTGTGAATATGAAATCATATGTTTAGTGCAGGAGGGGTGCTCATTTAGTAGAGTATTTGACTAGCAAGTACGTTACCCTAGGTTTGGCCCTTAGAAAAATACAACCTGCATATGACAGCAAATATCTGTGATTCTACCATTTGGAGGCTAGAAGCAGAAAACTCAGAAGTTACACTTAGTTATTTTCAGAGTCAGAGGCCTTCCTTGGATATTGGAGGTCATGTCTCCAAATAAGGAAAAAAATTATAAATAAATTGCATACATCATTAAAATGCTACTTCAGCAAAAGGCTCCCATCCAAAAATAGCCAAGGACCAGATGTTTTCTGTGCATAATTCTACCAGACCTTCAAAGAAGAGTTAACTCCAATTCTCTTCAAACTATTCCTCAAACTAGAAACAGAAGGAACATTATCAAACTCATTCTATGAAGCCACAGTCACCTTGATACCTAAACCTCATAAATAAAGAGAATTTCAAACCAATATCACTTATGAACATGGATGCAAAAAATACTCAAAATGAATAAATTGTAAGTAATAATAATGATAATAATAATATATAATATAAAGAAAAAAATTTAAAATAAATTAGGGAAACAGCACAATAGGCACAAATAGCATAAAGCATCTTGGTGTAACTATAACCAAGCAAGTGAAAGATTTTTATAAGAAACAAAAACAAGACAAAACAAACAAACAAACAAAAAAAAAACATTCAAGTGTCTCAAGAAAGAAACGGAAGAATATATCAGAAGATGGAAAGATCTTCCATGTTCATGGCTCAGTAGGATTAACATATTAAAAATGACCATCTTACCAAAAGCAATCTACAGATTGAGCACAATGTCCATCAAATTACAAAGGCAATTCTTTACAAACCTTAGCGGAAAAACTCAACTTCAAATGGTAAGACAAAACAAACAAACAGACAAACAAAAACGCAGAACAGCTAAAACAATCCTCTGCAATTAAAGATCTTCTGGACGCTCTCAAGCTGTACTTTACAGCCACAGTAGTAAAAACAGCATGGTTCTGTCATAGAAACAGACTGGTGGATCAATGAAATCGAACTGAAGACTCAGAAATAACCCCACTCACCTACAGAAACTTGATTTTTGACAAAAATGTCAAAACCATCCAATGGAAAAAGACAACATCTTCAAGACATGGTCCTGGTCAAACTGGTTGTCCACATATACAAACATGCATATACATGCATACATATCACCCTGTACAAAAGTAACATCCAAGTGGAGCAAACACCTCAATATAAAACCATACAAAATAAATCTTTAGAGAGAGAGTTGAGAGGGAAAGAGAGGAGAAAGAGGTAGTATGTGGCATTCATTTCTGACAATAGAATTCAGCCTAAGCATATTAGTGTTTACCAAATAAGCTACTTGAATAATAATAAAAATGGCATGAAGGGTGGAAAGAAACATCAAGAAATATCCGTACTGATATAACCTATAAATAAAGATGCAGCTGGTAGGGTTCCAGAAGAAAATAATTGTACAGAAATACATACTTTCATATATATATATATATATATATATATATATATATATCCTTAAAGATTATCTAAGAAGTAAGACTTGGGAATAGAAATTGTTGAGGTTATTCTGATTAATGTTGCTGACATATGAATAGCTACAGGTTGGGATGTGGAGTTCTATGTACTGTGATGTACAAACACAAAAAAGCTAAAGAATGTTATGCCTTTGACCTAAGGGTTTGCAAAAGGTAGAATTCAAGTAAAGGATTGATCCTAAGGTTGCAGTAGAAGGATCTTTTTTTTTTCTTTTTTGAATTTTATTTTTTATTTCTTTTTTATTTTTTAATATTAGTTACAGTTTATTAACTTTGTATCCCAACTGTATCCAGTTCCCTTATTCCCTCCTGAACCCACCCTCCCTCCCTCATCTTCTTCTTCTTCTCCCTTTCCAAGTCCACTGATAGGAGATGATCTCCTCCCCTTCCATCTGATAAAACAGTAGAGGAATCTTAATCCAGCAACATGGGTACTCTGGCAAGGGATAACATCCAAAAATCTTCCAGGTCTACACAATCCAATTGGAATGCAGACACACTCTCAATTACAATATGATAAGGCTGGAAAACAGTCATGACCTTTGTAGACCCCTTGAATCCTAAACAATGAAGTTTCATTTATAGAAGGAAGCAGCCATGTTTGAAGGTGATATCTAATTGAGGAGCAGGCAATGTGACAAATCAGAGAGAGATTTGACAGAGTAAGTCAGAGATAGGATATACCCAACTCTCATGTGAACAGCAAAGAAAGAGAGGCTGCTTAGGAGCAGCTCAGAGAGAGATAAGTTTTGTTTTTTTTTTCTTTTTTCCCCACTGGGAGAGTTTTACAAAGACAGATTGCAGAGAGAATAAATAGAAACAGATTGAGACAGAATGAGCCAGAGAATGAGAATGAGTCAGAAGGTTAAGACACAGTGCCAAAATTAGTTTGAAACCAGATAGATCAAATCAATCAGAAGCCCAGAGAAAACAGTTTGAATCAGTTGCTTTGGGAAGGAGTTAGAAAACAGAACTGCTGACTTGAGCCAGCCAGCCAGAGTAAAGAAGGAGCCTGAAAGTCTATCTAACCCCCTCATCATGATGTAATAAAAACAACATCTGTAGGCTCTGTTTAAATACTCAATTACTATCATATAGGAAGCAAAGTTTGTAAAGGCACAAATTATAATTAAAGAGAATGTAGAAGAGAAATATTTAAAAACAGACTGGCCATGTAAATAGTAATCTGAATAGTATTCACCCAACAAAGATGGTATTCTCTTATCTATAAGCAACATTTAGGAATACACAGGAATGTAGTATATTATCATGGTGATCTAGAGATTAATTCAAATTTAAAAAAGTAGCAACTAAAATTTTTAATAAAATGAGTAGTATAAAGTATTCATTTCTATTAACAAAATAAAAGTTAAAATTTTGGATAGATGATTACAGAACACAATATTATAAGTTAAACATATTTCAAATATGAAGAGACTAAAATTATCAAAATTGAGAAATAATTAGAAGTTGGTGAGAGACAATCTGCAAGTGCTATGTTAATTATTTTTCATTTCAGAGATTCATTTATTTCTAATTTTGAAATGTATCATTTGAAAAAAATTCTACAATTTATTTACTTAAACCTTATTATGTATCTTTAACCTAAAATGCTATTTTAAGAACTAACACTAAAAATTGCTATAATCAACACTTTTTGCCTTTTCCATTAAGTACAATAATATTTTCTTTATTGTTATTTGGTTAAGTATGAGATTGTATTTTAATTACAACTCTTTTCTCTTCCATTTCCTACCTCCAACTCCTCCCACATACTCATCCATCCCTGTTCTTTTTCAAATTCATAGCCTATTTTCATCAAGTGTTATTGCATCTCTATATGTATATATCAATATCTGTCTATCTCCGTCTCTGTGTGTGAATATGCATACATATATGCGCAAATATAAGCATTTGAGTGCATGCAATCTTACTTGAATGTATTTAAATGTTTTCAAGGCTGGCTCTTTAACACCAGGTAATCAACTACTGTGCTCTTCCATGGAAGGACCATCTCTCCTATTCCTCCCATTACTCACTTGTCCACAGTGTTTTATGTAGAGCTGATACCTTGTGAGTTTTTTCCCCCATTCAGCTGGTAATGGTCATTGGTGTCTTTGTTCAGCTCGCATTTGGGATGTCATGAAGGTGAGACTTTATGGCTGTGGCTTCTCATATTACTAGGAAACACAATCTCACAGCAAACTCCCTGGTTGCCTGGCTTTTACAATCTCTCTGTGCCTTCTTCCAATATCCCTGAGTCTTAGGTGTAGGAGTGTTTTGCAGATGTAACCATTAAACCTGACAATTACAAATTTACATATTGATTGTTGTTGTTTTTTTTTGTAATAGTTTCCATATGAAAGAGAAACTGTTTCTTTTTATTAAAAAGGTAAGAATTATTAGCTTGCAGAAAAAAAACTCTGTATGCTCTTTTCTAAGAACAAAACAAAACAGTTTCTTCCAACTACTATGTTAACAACTATTTTCTTTAGTGGTATTTAAGTTCGATTAGAGTGAGTTAATATCCTGTATGTTTTTTTTTTTTTTTTTTATCAGTTACATTTTATTAACTCTGTATCCCAGCCGTGTCCCGATCCCTCATTCCCTCCCAGTCCCTCCCTCCCTCCCTCCCTCATCTCCACCGTGCCCCTTTCCAAGTCCACTGATGCGGGGGACCTCCTCCCCATTCATCTGATCCTGTTTTATCAGGTATCTTCAGGACTGGCTGCAAAGCCCTCCTCTGTGGCCTAACAGGACTGCTCCTCCCTTCGGGGGTGGGGAGACCAAAGAGCCAGTCATCGAGTTCCTGTTAGAAATAGTCCCTGTTCCCCTCACTTTGGGAAACCAATTGGTTACTGAGCTACCACAGGCTACATCTGAGTGGAGGTTCTAGGTTATATCCATACATGGTCCTTGGTTGAATGTCAGTCTCAGAAAAGACCCTGTGCCCAGATATATTTGGTCCTTGTGGAGCTCCTATCCTTTCCCCATCAGACTAACTCCCCTTCTTTCTTATGATTCCCTGTACTCTGCCAAAGGTTTGGTCATGAGTCTTTGCTTTGAAAACACTGCTAGTTAGAGTCTTTCAGATGCGCTCAGTAGACTCCTGTCATACGTTCCATGCACATCCCATCTGTCTTTCTAAATGAGGATTGATCATCTTACCCCATGTCCGCTCAATTGATTATCTTTTTTAGGTGTATAGATTTCATTATGTTTATCATATCTTATAGGTCTATATAAGTGAGTATATCCCATGTTTGTCTTTCTCCTTCTGGGATATTTCACTCAGAATGATCTTTTCTAGATCCCACCATTTGCCTGCAAATTTCATGATTTCCTCCTTTTTGATTGCTGAGTAGTATTCCATTATATAAAAATACCACAATTTCTGTACCCATTCCACCGTTGATGGACATCTGGGTTGTTTCCAGGTTCTGGCTATTACAAATAGAGCTGCTATAAATATGATTGAGCAAGTGTCCTTTTTGTGTACTTGAACAAACTTTGGGTATATACCTAGCAGTGGTATAGCTGGGTCTGGAGGAAGCACTATTCCTATTTGTCTTAGAAAGCGCCAGATAGCTTTCCAGAGTGGTTGTACCAGTTTACATTCCCACCAGCAGTGGAGCAGGGTTCCCCTTTCTCCACAACCTCTCCAGCATGTGTTATCGCTTGAGTTTTTCATCTTGGCCATTCTGATGGGTGTAAGGTGATATCTCAGGGTCGTTTTGATTTGCATTTCCCTGATGGCTAATGAGGATGAGCATTTCTTTAAGTGTTTTTCTGCCATTCGATATTCCTCTGTCGAGAATTCTCTGTTTAGCTCTGTTCCCCATTTTTTAATTGGATTACTTGGATTGATGCTTTTCAGCTTCTTTAGTTCTTTGTATATACTGGATATTAGTCCTCTGTCAGATAAAGGGTTAGTGAAGATTCTTTCCCAATCTGTAGGCAGTCGTTTTGTTTTGATGACGGTATCCTTTGCTTTACAGAAACTTTTCAGTTTCATGAGGTCCCATTTATTGATTGTTACAGACCTTGAAAAAAAGATTCTCAGCTTCATATGGAGAAACAAAAAACCCAGAATCTCCAAAACGATCCTGTACAACAGATCATCTGGAGGTATCTCCATTCCTGATCTCAAGCTGTACTACAGGGCAACAGTAATAAAAACTGCATGGTACTGGCATAGAAACAGAAAGGAGGATCAATGGAACCGCATAGAAGACCCAGAAATAAATCCACACACCTATGAATACTCGATATTCGACAAAGAAGCCAATTCCATTCAATGGAAAAAAGACAGCATCTTCAACAAATGGTGCTGGACCAACTGGATGTCTACATGCAGAAAAATGAAAATAGATCCATATTTATCACCCTGCACAAAACTAAAGTCAAAGTGGATCAAGGACCTCAACATAAAAACAGATACCCTAAATCAATTGGAAAAAAAAGTGGGGAACAGCCTAGAACTCATTGGCACAGGAGACAACTTCCTGAACAGAACACCAACAGCACAGGCTCTAAGAGCAACTATCCTGTATGTTTAATACCATTACATTGCTATAGTAAATATCACTACTTACATGTTGACTGATTGTTACCTTTACTCATTTTATCCTCAGTATATGTGAATTGGACTTCAAAAACGAGTATGAACTGCAGGGTGACTAAGAAAATACTGACAACTGAAAATGAAAGTCTACTATGGCCTGGTAAGGCTGCTCCCCCCCAGAGGGAGGTGATCAAAGAGCAGGCCAATCAGATTATGTCAGAGGCGGGACAATACAGCCACTTTTGATGTGAACTGACAGACTAAGATCAGAAAGGAGAGGAGAACCTCCCCTATTAGTGGACTTGGGGAGTGGCATGCAAGCAGAGGGAGGAGGGAGGGTGGGATTGGGAGGGGAGGAGGGAGGGGCTTATGGGGGGATGCAGAATGAATAAAGTGTAATTGATGAAAAATTAAAAAAAAAAGAAAATGAAAGTCTACACTGCTATAGTGCTAACATGCAGTGGAGGCAAGAAAAATTGCAGTCTCTACCAATGTACAGGTAGGCACAGATGAACAATTGTCCATCAGATGTTATTATTGTGACATAATGTAGCCATCTCTGTCTCCAGTTTGTAGTTATTTCATCCATTAGTCACATCCAGGAATGACATAAAGCTGTCTCTTTTTGGCATCTTAGGAACTAGTAACCTATTCTGTCTCATTGTTTGACAACCTCACAAAGGGTAATTACTAAACTCTTTTTTAAAATTTATTTATTACAATTTATTCACTTTTTGTCCCCACTGTAGCCCCCTCCCTCGTCTCCTCCTAGTCCCACCTGCCCTTCCCCTTCTTCCATGTGCTCTATCTCTAGTCTCCTCATAGGGGAGGTCCTCCTTCCCTTCTGTCTGAACTTAGCCTATCAGGTCTCAACAAGGCTCGCTACATCATCTTCCTCTGTGGGCTGGCAAGGCTGCACCACCAAGGAGTAGGTGATCAAAGAGCCACTGAACTGATGATGTCAGAGAAAGCCCCTGCCCCAGTTACTAGGAAACCCACTTGGAATCTTAGCTGCCCATGGGTTTCATCCAAGCAGGAGGTCTAGGTCCTCTCCACGCATGGTCTTTGGTTAGAGTATTGGATCTCTACAGTATTCCGGGTCGCCGGTTTTTTGACTCTGTTGGTCTCTTTGTGAACTTCCTGTCCCCTCCAGGTCTTTCTGTTTCCCTCTTCTTCCATAAGGTTTCCGGCACTCTGCACAAAGTTTATCTATAGGTCTCAGTATTTTCTTCAATGGTAAAGTCTTTCAGAAGCCCTCTGTGGAAGGATCCTGAAACTGGAAACAACCTATAGAACCCTCAAAAGAGGAATGGTTGTAGAAAGTGTGGTGCATTTACACAATGAAATATTACTCAGCAATTGAAAGCAAGGAAATCATGAAATCTGTAGGTAAATGGTGGGATGGAGAAAAGATCATCCTGAGTGAGGTAACCCAGAAACAGAAAGACACATATGGTTTATACTCACTTATAAGTGGCTATTGGCCATATAATATAGGATAAACATACTAAGATCTATAGTCCTAAAGAAGCTAAAAAACAAGGAGGACCCTAGGGAAGAGGCTGAAACCTCACTCGGAAGGAAGGGCAAACAGGATAGACATCGGATGTAGGAGAATCAAACTCTTTCTTTGTAATAAAAGGATAGAATAAGATTTAGGACAAGCTGATGATACTAAATGCTTCTGTGAATATAGAAGATGAGGTCATGAACAAATTTAATTTAGCTTTTACTGCCCTTTGTTCTTTTCTTACCTTATTAGGAAAAGTAAACAATAACACAGGTATAAACAGAACTTAATCAAATGTTCACATTGCATACCCAAAATATTCAGTATTTTGAATATAGAAATATAGATTCTAAAGATATTTTATGCAGACTTTTTAGCAGGTGTAATTTTTGTCTGAATTAAACTGCATAGGGAAATAAATTTAAATGAATATGATTTCATAAAAATTTCCAAAAGCACGGAGGTTGGGAATGTAGATATGGCTCCCTTAGGAAAATGCTATGCAAACCCAGGGACCTGCATTCATATCCTCTAAGCCAGTAGTTCCCAACCTGTGGGTCACAATCCCTCTGGCAAAACTATGTACATTACAATTCATAACAGTAGCAAAATTAAGTTATGAAGTAGCAATAAAAAATAATTTTATAGTTGGACGACACCACAACATGAAGAATTAAATTAGAGGGTCACAGCATTAAGAAGGATGAGAACCACATGAGAGATGGGCACAGTAGTAGTTGAAGCCTTAATGATCAAGCACCAACAGGAAACTGGGGGCCAGGGACAAGATTAGAAGCTCTGGGGATGGACTAGCCTGGCTTATGCAGAGTACAAGAGCATCGGCAATGTGACTCCATAGGTGGGTGACAGAATCATGGTAGGATAAGCCAGAAACTAAGCCATGACGATGTATAACACAGGTGTCCGCTGATCCTATAAAAATATGAAACTAGGACTGAGATGTGTTCCACAATTTATCCTCTGATGCAAGACAGGATCACCAGTGAATATTGACAGTTACTCAGGCTAAACTCAAATCCTGCAGCGTCATTAGCTGTGAACTGCAAACATTTCACATCAATAGAGTAAGTATGATGCTGTAACTGTTACCTATGACCTAAAGAAAGAATTTTCAATAATGTGTCACAACACATTAGATAAAGGGGTGCCATTTCTTTCCTAAATTGTTTGAGACAGCTTCTCATGTGTCTGAAGCAGAACATAATCTCCTCCACCCACCTCTCACGTGCTAGAGATATAGGTAAGTGCCACCAGTTCTAGCCTACCTATGATATTTCAATTTAAGTAAGAGCTTTAGGATGTCAGTTAGCTGGGATACAAAGTGAATAAACTGTAATTAATATAAAAATAAAATTAAACTTTAAAAAGAAAAGGTAGTCAGAGTAAAAGAAACCATTAACTTGAGAAGGTGTGAGTGAAGAACACAGAAGGGTTAGAGCGAGGAAAGGAAAGGGAGAAATGATGGAATTACATCTTAATTAAAAATGTATTTTAGAATATACTGGAAAAACATTTTGATTAATTGTGGTGGAAATTTACTTGTTAATAAAAGTAAATCATAATAAACAACAGTATTTTTTAAAAAGATGTCAATTAGAGAGTTATTTGTCTCATATTAATTTTTGTTACATTTATGTGTTTATTTGTTCTCTGTGTGTGTTTGTGTGTGTGTGTGTGTTTATGTGGGTGTTTATATATGCATGTGAGCACATGTGCCTTAGTGGAAGGCCAAGAACAAAATGCTGGAGTCAGATTTCCCTTTCCACTATGTATATACCAGGGTTTGAACTCAGTTCTCCAGACTTAGAGACAAATGCATTAATTCACTGATCCATCTTGTCAGTGACCTATGCTTCAGTATGTAGCAGAATATGTGGAAGGAGATGCCAATCTTCAAAAATATTTTCTAATGGATAGCTTACTTCTGCAGCTAAGAATCATTAGTGTGATGCATAAGGATAATTAGAGCCTGAGGATTGGTAAGTACTTCACATGTGATTTTAATTGATTGCAGTTGATATTAGAATAAGATTGATTATATGTGAGTTCACACAACAGCTACCAGACATCCCCACATGTTCAATAATGGCACTTTTATCTCTAGGTTAACCAGTTTTACTTATGGTTTAACAGGCCTGCTAAATAGGAAGGACTTCATGTTTGGTACTATTAACCTAGCCAGCTAACAGTGACTGGTGAAAGTATGGAACCCAGAAAAAAACCTACTACTGATACTATTCTACACAAGTAAAATTTTAAACTGCATTCCAAATAATTCTCTGAAACTAATACATATGTGTGTGTATGTATGTATGTATATACATACATATATATATATTTCTCAGTCCTTATCAGTGCACTTGCATTTCTTGGCAGATAGAGAATTTTCCAGAAATCAGCTATTGGTCAAAATGCAGAAAACTTACTGTGAAAAGACCACACCCAATTGTATGAAACATTCTTTTCATTGCTTTGGCAAGAGCTCAAAAATCATTTGAAAAGCTTGAAAATCTTCTTATAGTGTTCCAGCCAAGATGACTTTGATCTTCTTGCTTTGGAAAAGTAGTCGCAGATTTATGAAATGTTTTCTCCTGATATTTTTATAAAATTAAAATAACTTACATTTATTTGACATTTTGTCCACCGAAAGCACATTTTTAACTGAATTATTAATTAACCGATTTTATACATAATTTTCTCTACTGATCAAGTTTTGAGGCAATATCATGATTCTTTTCATCACTATTCACTAAATAAAGACAAAGAAAGTATTATTAATTAAATATTACTGTCAAATAAAGTATTACTAAATATAATTCTAGTATAAACTTTATAATATACTATATAAATGCATTATGTATTACATATGATATAAATAATAATAATATATAGTTTTTGAACTGCAGCAAAATAATAAAGGTACCATTTTTTTCTCCAAACTTTCCAGATTTATTGGGATTAAGAAAGGACTTTAGAGCTTGCATATTAAACTTGTAATTCCAAGTCTTCTGAGAAATCATAAAACATATCTGCTCTTCTATATAGTTAGATAATAGATGAGTTTATTTGAAAAATATATTAAACTTTAGTATCTTTGATGTTAAAGATATCAAAGAAATCTGACTTAGTTGAAGGAACAAGGAGAAAATGTAACCCTCTGGGTTCTCTCACACATATTGATAAGTAAATACCTTTATTTCACAGTGTTCATCTCTCATATATCTATATTAATATATTTATATAATAAGTACTTTCTCAGTACCTTTTAGTTATCTTTTAATACCCTAGATTCTAGCGACAAGAAACATGTAAGAAACGTGTGTTTTACAGTACTTGGAGACAATTAGCATAGTTCTTTATCAATCTCTAACAGGCAGTTTCTTACAATTAAGAACAAAAACTTGAATAATGTTCAGAGGAAGAGGAAGATATTATTAAGTCTACAGGGCTGTTTTATAGCTATTTGGTGTGTAATTCTGTTCAGCTGTCTGGAGAATATACCCTAGCCAAAGCGCCCAACTGAATTTTCTTGTAAGGACAATACACATTCACCCAGATGTATTCCCAGCATAGAAACATCCCAATTCTTAGAATTTAATTGTTTCACCAAGTTAAAGAATTATCGAATTTTCCTTTTATATATGTGTACATATTTCAAAATTATTTTTGGCAGAATTTAACAACAGATTAAGAAAATAGACTGACAGGCTGTTTGTCAGTATTATGTTTCTGAATATTTGCTTTTAAATTCTTGTAAGTTTTAGATAAGTTTTAGCTTCTTAGGGTGGAGGGTTAAAATAAATTCAAGAAAATGTATAGGTTATGCTGTCATGGGTGAGACCAGTCTTTTTCATTAATTCTATTGTTTTTCTTCAACAATGCTATTTTGTACAAGATCTCATTTACCTCCTTGAGGTTTTGAAAGTAAGCATCCTAGTACTTATCAGCTTTAATGAAGGATATAAAAATTTTGTAAGCATCCATATTATGCTTTTAGTTAGTGCTCAGCTGGTTTTCCAACAACATAATAACATTGTGTCATGCAGTTTGTCTGTAAGAACATTCAATGTAAGTGGATATACTATAAGTAAAAAAAAAAAAACATTACTACTTAGAAAAAAATTACCAGAGGTTTTTGAGTACAAGAAAACCACTCTGCTTGTGACCTACTCTTAAATAGTGTAGGACTCTATTTTATTTCCAAAGAGCACTTCTAGTTCACATGCAGAAGAACACTAAATACTGAAGCAGTATGCTTCACAGAAATGATAATTTTATAAGAACATTATATTCTCATAAATGTCAACCCCACACATTCAAATGTAGTATAAAATTCTAAGTATTGGAAATTGTTCCGTACTTCTAAATACTAGGTGTTTCAAAAGAAATTGTTACACTTATTCAAAAAAATATTTATTTTTACACATTTGCACAGAAATCTGAGAATGTCTTTGAATCTCTAACCTGTGTTTAAACCTTGTCATTTATCTTTCAATTCAAAGATTGGTTATTTTTTTAATAGGGAAGAATATTTCTCCCACTCTCAGCACTTCTTGGTTGCCTTTAGTGTAGAGTTACACTTGGTTACACTTCAGTGTAGAGTTGAAGACTCATGTGCCATTTTGCATCAACTTTCCCATGTCATTTGTTGTTGTCCTTGCTCAGCTCTAGTTTAGGCAGTTGTTTGGTGATACTTAATGTGTGTAGCTTCTGACAATCCTAGGAGACTAAATCTCACAGCAAACTTTTGTTCCTTTTACAGTCCCTATACTTCTTGTGTGGCAATGATCACTAAGCCTTGAGTCTGGGAGTTGTTTTTTAGATGCACACTGGATTATACATTTTAATTATACATTTAGTTATTCATGAGGCCAATAGCTTCTTAGTTTGATGAGGCCATACACACACATATATATACAGATATATATGTCCTATATGTCTTCATTATTCTCTAAAATTTTCCTTGATCCATAGATGAACTCTGTATCTTCTCTTAACTATGATTACAGTTGTAGGTTTGCTAACTCTGTTAAGTGTTAGACTCTCATAGATAGAGCTCCATACACACCAAGTTATTCACATCCCTGTGTAAATATAGATATGATGCTTCCAGTTTGATGAGAGTTGAAATAAAAATTTAGCAACTGTTTCAGATTTACACTTTCAAAATGTTTCTAGCAAAACATTATAATTTTAACAAACCTCAGGTAGATCACGTTTGTAAATGGTACATATGTCTTCGGTCATTCTTACCCACCTACTTTCATATTTAAAGAGAAGACAGTTTAAAACTACTGATTAAAAATCAGCTCAGGGCGGGGCAGGGAGGAGATGAGGGAGGGAGGGTAGATTGGGAGGGAATGAGGGAGGAGGCTACATCTGGGATACAAAGTAAATAAACTGTAATTAATATAAAAAATAAAAATTAAAAAATCAGCTCAGAAAAGAAGAAATCTGCTAAGTATACATAAATAATAAAAACCTGGACAGAGAAATTAGTATGTTATTCTTAACAATTACCCACACTGCCTTAACATCACACTGAAAAGCAGAGACTGGGTGGAGAAATAAAATAATTTATCTGTTCACTATCTGCTTCAGCCACCTCTAACTGGCAAATATTCACAAAACTGACAGCAAAAACACAGAGAAGGATATCTGAAATGAACACAAGGCAAAGGCAGAAAGGTTTAGATAAAATCATTTTGACAAAACAGACTTCTAGTCAAAACAGGAAGGATAAAGAAGTCTACTGCATATAACATATTAGGAAAAAGAGGAATTCATCAAAAGAGACAAGACTTTTCAATAAGCACTCCAAACATTCTCATTACCAATAAAATAAATACTGCTAGAGACAGAAATCACTGATAGGTCCAGATAAGTGACTGAAATATCAGAGCCTCAATGACAGAGCAAAACCATAAGAAACAAACTCCAGCTTTCTGTTATGTCATAGAACAAATGGAGGTAACCGGAATCTGAAGGCTAGTCCATGTACCAACTCAGGAATACATATTCTTTTCAAAAGCTCATCAAATGCCTTCAAAACGAATCACATGCCACAAGGCAAGGTTTCATACAAAAACAATCCAGGGATTTTAGTATTCTATCAGATCACAATAAAATAAAACACAAGTAATACTTGAAAAACTATGCACATCATTTGAGACTAAGAAGTACACCTTTGAATGGTGAGTGGTCATTGAGGAACTAGGTTGAAAACTAAAATCTTCCTATAACCAAATAATAATTGAAGCACAAATTATCAGAACTTTTTGGATAACACCAAGGAAGCTATAAGAATGATGTAGGCATGGATAGTGACTACATTTAAATAAAGAACTCAGAGATCTTGAAGTTGAAAAGATGCTTTACCAGTTAAGAGCACAGGATGCTATTGAGGAGGACCTTGTTCAGCTACCAGGACCCATAAGGTAGCTCACAGTCATAACTCATTTCCTGGGGTCTTTTTCCCTCTGTTTTCATGGTCACTGAGTGAATGTGGGATCTGGTGGCCTTACATACTAAACAATCATACATGTAAAAATTTTTAAAAAAATAAATAAATAAAGTATTAAAATTGAGATTTCTTAAATAATATAATATTACCCTTTATGGTAATTGAAAACAAAAAATAATTGAACCTACAACTTAGTAGATAGAAATGAATAATAAAAAACTGGGCAAAATCACTAAAATGCCGACAAAAATAAAAATGCCACGGAAATATTAAATGAGTTTGTTTTTATGAAGCAATAAACAGGTTGAAAAACTCTAGCTAACCTGACCAGAAGAAAGCAAATGAATAAAGGGCCTAAGTTATGTCCATGCATATTCCATGTTTGGTGCTCTCTAAGTCCCCTGAGCCCAGGTTAGTTGGCTCTGTTGGTCTTCTTGTGGAGTTCTGCACCCTCTGGGTCCTTCTACTTTTCCATGAATCTTCCACAAGACTCCTTGTACTCCACCCAATGTTTGGCTGTGAGTCTCAGCATCTGTTTAATTTGTTGTTGGGGGGAGCCTCTCAGAAGACAGCTGTTCTAGTCTTCTATCTGCAAATGCAGCAGAGTATTGTTAAACTTGTCAGGGAATTTTTGCTGTATCCCATGGGATGAATCTCAGGTTAGGATGGGTAGCTAGTCCAATATGTGGGTCCCCAGAAAGGAGAGCAGGGCTTGTCTTTGACATGGAATCTGTTCCCTGCTTTTCAATCACTTCTCCCTGTCCACAGGGGAAGAAAAGGTGCTCAGTCCTGACGCAACTTGGGTCGATAGGGGGGAATTTCCCCTTATCTGAGTAATAAGGAAGGGGGTGTAAGGGAAATATAAGGGAGAGTGGGAATGGGAGGAGAGGAGGCAGGGAGGCAGGGAGGTGGGGCCTATGATCAAGATGTAAAGTGAATAAATACTTTAGTTAATTAATTAATTAAAAAAGAAAGCAAATGAGGACCCAAGTGAATATACTGAGAGGTAAAACGTGCTTATTAAACAGATTCCGTTGATATCCATAAAGTCACAAGAAAATTACATTCAAATAAACTCAAAATCTAGGAAAGTACATTTTTCTCTTTCAAACAGTAAATTTCTCTCTCTCTCTCTCTCTCTCTCATGTTTTTTTTTCTACCCAAAGTAAATTACTGAGAAATAAAGAGTTTAAAAAATAAGTAATAGGCAAATTTATATAAATATACAACTCTCTCTAACAATGCAAAAAAGAATGGGACTGGAGAAATGGCTCAGCAGATTAAAGCACTGGCTGCTGTTACAGAGGACCAGGGTTCCATTCTCAGCACTCACTCGGTGGGTCACACAGGTCTTCATCTCATATCTCAGGGTATTTAACACCTTTGTCTAACTTCAATGCATACTACATAGCATGCTACCCAGGCTTATGTTCAGGGACATAGCTATACATCTAAAATAAAGTTTATTCCAGAAAGTTTCTTCTCAAAATTAAAATTCTCATGTACTGAACCATATTAAGTTGATACCGAAGCATACGGTATAATGGATAATGATGAGCTAATTTTCATGAAGTTAGAAACAACAACAATTAAGAACTTACCAACAGTGGACGCAGGACTAGCCACAGGATTATCAACATGGATTGCTGCAGCCATGAATCATCTGAAGGAATGGGCGGGCATGGGAGTGTTAGCAGGCCTTCTGGTGTTGGTCTCCTTGGTTTGCCTGTGGTATATATGCAAGATTGGAGTCTCACAACAGTGTGATGCAGCCATGATCATTCAGGCCTTTACAGCCATTGAAGCAGGACATTCCCCCAAGCATGGTTGGATACCATAAAAAGCTATAATGTTATGCTCAGGATGCGAGGCTAAGCACTGCACTCAGGGTCAGCCACTTTGGACCCAGAGAAGAGCATGTCTGATTGCATGCGGCTTGATGCCCCAGGTCCGCCTCTGAGAAAAAGGTATCGGAAGGGTCTGATGCTCTTTGGGTGGATGACACCTAAATGAACATCTGTACAAAGTCCTAATTTATTTCTAATATCAGAGATCAGACCTCTACTCTTGCCTGATGCGTCTAAAACAAAAAGGGGGAACTGTAGAGAGCTGCGGAATGCTATGCCTTAAAGATGGAGCTGGTTTCCGCCTTCCACCTTCCCAATGGTGAGTGCTCTCTGTCAGGAACATTTGGCTAAGGCCGAGGATCTGGCTTGCTTCCATGTATGTGGACCTATCTGCATTGCCCCCGTGGCACGCCTGGGTTGGCTACCCAGAGGCTATTTAAGCTGTGGGCTGGCTTTCCCCGGGGTCCGAGGATTGTTCAATGTTACTGAATAAACAGCATTAAAAAAAAAAAAAGAAAGGGACCAAAAAAAAAAAAAAAAAAAAAAAAAAGAACTTACCAACCGTCAATATCGAAGATCTACAATGGTGAAGCTGTTTTCTGTTGTTACATCTGTTTCTTCTTCCTTGTGGCATTTGGGGTCACACCAGTCTTTTGCATCCTGAGCAAGCACTACACCACTGATGTAAATCACTAGCCTGAGACCTCCCATGTTGTTCTGAATTAGTTTAAAATATTTGACTACCAATGTACTCAATTATATCCTCCCTACACTACAGTGTTACTATTTATAGTTCACTTACATATACAGGAAGAAAAGCAGGGTTTTGTGTCTGTGTGTGTGTGTGTGTGTGTGTGTGAGAGAGAGAGCTAATATCTGATACATGTACTGTGGAAGAGCTTATCATTAAAAATACATAAATAGGAGAAGAAGAGGTAGGGAAGGTGGGATTGGGAGGGAATGGGAGAGGAGACTACAGCTGGGATACAAAGTGAATAAATTGTAATTAATAAAAATAAATAAAAAATTGTAAAATTTAAAAAAACACATACAAAAAAATAAAATAAATTTCCAAACTAAAGAGAGCATGTGAAACATTCCCTATGGTCTTAAAATCAAATAATCAAAATATATATCTATGAAAATATATCAGATCTTTCAAAATATTTAAAAGGTGGAGAAAGGTAATTAGAAACCACTGTATGTACATTGTTAATGAAAATAATGTTTAGCTTTATAAATCAGGCTTAAATATAATTTTAACCAAAATAATCTTGATTTAATTAGCAAACTCCTAACCACTTCCATCTCATTTACAAAAAAATTAAAAAAAAAAAAACCAAGAATTTTTTTTTCTCTTTGTAAAGAGGATGTAATTATCCCCTATTTCATCTTAAGATGACTTCTCAAATGAGTCTCAAAGAGAATCTTTAAGTGTTTTACCATTGGAAAAATCATGAAAGCAACAAAGCTATTTCAGAACTCTCATTATGAGAATTTTTTTATGTTTAACCTCTCTCTTTTTCTTTATGTAGGGTAAGACTGAAATACGCTTCAGCTGAAAGACCCCCTAGGAATTCATAAATGGATTCAGAGAAGTTTTACTTATTAAATTTCTATTTTAAAACTTAGAATAAAATTATTTTTGTTATTGAATAGTGCAGCTCAAAGTCATTTCATATTCTACAAACACACAAATACAATAAGATTGCTTTTATCCAAGGCAGGTTATGTTTTTAATCAAGTAATTTTTTGCATTAAAATATTATTATTAATGTTACTGTAAATCATATGACCCATTAAAGTATCTTAAATAATGCTATTAATATTTATATTATTAAAATCTAAAATGTATAATAAAAATCATTTTAGCTTCTTTTAAAAAAGGAAATCAATTTCTGTTTTGTTGACCTGTCCTTTGTTGAGAGTGGGATGTTGAAGTCTCCCACTATTAATGTGTAGGGATCTATATGTGGTTTAAGTTTTATCAATATTTCTTTTATAAATGGGTGGGTGCCCTTGTATTTGGGGCATAAATGTTCAGGATTGTGATGTCTTCCTGGTGGAATTTTCCCTTAATGAGTATGAAGCGTCCTTCCCCAACTCTTTTTATCAATTTTGGTTGAAAGTCTATTTTATCAGATATTAGAATGGCTACTCCTGCTTGCTTCTTAGGTCCATTTGCTTGGAAAGCCGTCTTCCAACCCTTTCTCCTCAGGTAATGCAGCCATTCGTGATGGGATCTGATGGACTGAGATCAGAGGGAAGGAGAGGAGGACCTCCCCTATCAGTGGACTTGGGAGGGGCAAGTGAGAAGGGGGAGGGAGGGTGGGGCTTGGGAGGAGCTTATGGGGGATACAAAGTGAATAAACTGTAATTAATAAAAAAAATAAAAAATAAAAAAACTACAACTGAAAAAAAAAAGGAAATCAAAAGTAAACAGTTTTTTAAAAGTAGTTTTGATAAATAAAAACATTTACGATTTACCCTAGAGACTGTCAAGGACAATTAGCTAACAAGTTGAATGAACTGAAAAGATAAAGGGAAGTGCCCTTGTGTAAGGCAGAGCAACTCGAGATATTGGTGCTGTTCTAGAATCCCAGCAACCAGTATCCATTTCACAAGGGGAAAAGGACCATGCAGATGTCTGCCCATCCTTAAGAACTAGAGACAGTAAAGTGATCCTGAACATTCAGGATTTGTCTATGATAGAGATGTCCTGTAAGCACCATATTTCACATTTAGAAAAAGGACTCCACTACATGCAGCTCAGCAGTATGTAGAGAGAAAGGGAACGTGTGTGAGGGATAATGTAAGGATTTGAGGATAATTATCAACTGACGTCCATTTTCCAGATTATCTGCTCAACTGCCATAAATATAAACTTATAGCTGCTTTAAATATAATGTAAGATTGTTTGGAAGGGTTTTTCTTTTCACTAAATTACTTACTACAAGATTTAGAGAAAAATGCTTCCTAAATAAGGCTTTCTATGAATATGGAAATATCCTGTCTTCTGTAATGTCACATACAGAAGTAGCATGTAGTTTTTTTGATAATTTGAAATGTGATTAATATTACTGAAAATTAATTTTACTTTATTTAGTTTGATTATAAATCATTAACTGTAAAAAAAAAAAAAAGTCTGGATTTCAGATTCTATGGAACACAGCTGTGACACAAAGGAACCAAATTGAATCATACTTGCTAATCAATCATTTTTCCCAAAATTACTGAAAGAAAAACAGTTTTTTAGTAGTATTTTCTCTGTATTAAAATATTTAAGGGAGTAAAGTCTATTATGTAGATATGTAAAATTCAGTGAAGAGACAGAAGAGAAAGATGGATGAAGAAGAAAGACAGAAAAATAGATAATATGAATTAAAAGATGAGAGAAATATATAAGCACATGAAAATGCAGGTGAGAATATGTAGTTGTCATTCCACCTATTATAAATGCTTGCTCATCTTTACAACGGGAAGAAGATAGAACGAAAAGAACTTGTATCTTCACAAGTTTAGTTAATTAAAGTTTTGCATGGAATGGAGCTATTAAAACGAATATCCAAAGCCTGGAAAATGCTGATTCAAGGCTGGAAGAACAATGAATATTCAGCATAAATGTGCCTGGATAGAGCAAGACACAGTCCTAAAGGGCTAAAGGACACGATTCAGCAGAACATACATTTTCAGATTCTCCTGGGCCCTGTGTGTAGCATAAGGTCTCTCCTGCCCAGATGTTGGGCTGAAGCTTTTTACAGTGAGGGCAGTATGACCAGTTTCAGCAAGGCTGGGCTAGAGAATTTGCAGGTGGCTAGTTACCACAGAAGGTGAGGGTAGCAAAGGTGGGAGACTCCCACGGAAAGTGAGAGAGGCAAAGATGGTAGTCTCTCATTGAAGGTGAGGAGTTGAAGATGGAAGTCTCCTGTGGAAGGTGGAAGATGAAACTGGCAGTCACCATTGGAAGGCAATAGAGTCAAAGGTGGCAGTCTCCTATGGAGTGAGACACAGGAAGGTGAGAGAGGGGAAGGCCCTATGTATTCCTGATCCAAGAGCCTTGGTATATTTGCTCTTCCACAACTGAAACCATTTAAGCAGTATCATTTCTTCAGCATTATCACTTTAACCTACAATTTCCTCATGTCATTAAAATTTAATAAAACATAATTTTAATTAAAATGTATCTTTAAAAGATATTAATTTACATGATAATTTAAAACTGTTCATCACGTTGGTTGATATTTAATTATTGTTGCTTTGAATTTATTTGAGCAGATTTTGAATTTTTATATGCAAGTCTTCTATAATTATTCAGTAAAATGTTCTAATTATTTTAATTCTTTGAATAAAAACTCATAAAATTCAATCTGGAAATGCTGATTAATTTCAAATCATCTGAAATATATTAAAATGTACAATGAATAACTTTATTATAAATGAATTGATAAAACAGTCCAAATTTAGTTTATAACTAGTATATTAGAATATTAACTACATAATATAGTTATCAGAAGAGTTGTGAGAAAAAGATAGTTTTAGGATGAATTGTTTGGAAGTTTAATTTTAGAAAAGAAACATACTAGTTAAAAGTACGTTATGGTTTTGTCTCAGTTTCTAAATCAGAGGATAGAATATGGTTGTAGTTTACAAGAACATTTTAGATCTTAACAGATCTAGAAAACAGAATATAGATATAATGTACTAGGTTTCTCTCAGTTACTCAACTAAATATTAATTTTGTTATTGCTATGAAGAAATTTTATAAGTTAAAATAACAGCTATAATGAGGAGGAAAGACATTTCTCCTATAAACTCCATCTTTATTACCATCAGAGATGCTGACCATCCTGAGAGCCTGGACGCCAACAATAGCATGAGTTGTTTTTTACTGTTTTTTCTTTTTTTTTTTTTTTTTGGAATACTGCATGATATGATGCTTCTTTTGATTATTATTTGCATAGTGTACACAGCTGTGAAAAGTGTAAACCCACATCTCATTTCTAGAGACTAATGTTTCAGACCTATTATCTTTGTAATCCTCTATAACTATTTTGTAGAGCCCAAAGCCCTAGATCCCTCACCTTCCTCTTCCAAATTTTTGGAATCATCAATCTAGTCTATCCATGTTTTCAGCTTTGCTTTCTATATTCTTCACAATATTTGTCATGTTTCTTTGTATGACTAACTCTTCATGACTCTTCAGCTTTCAACTTGTATATAACTTTCTTAAAACCGTTTGCAATAAGGCCATTTGATATATGTGCTCATAGAATTTTTTATATTCTATTGCAACTATCATTTCAGTGCCTACTTATTCAAATAATGGTCAGTTAGATTTATATTCTCCTCAGCTATACTAATTGCAGTGTACAAACCTATTTTTTTTCTATCCTTTAAGCCTGATCTCTAACCTCCAGTAAAATAAATATTTCTGTGTTGATTACAATGTAGGAATCATTGGAAGAACATGGAGAATACAAGAAGGCACCAATTTGTTCTAACAGATTAGTTATCATCATTGGGTACTTAGGTTCTCCGTAGTTATATAGTCTGTGGATTGCCATAAAATATATATCAGAATTATCTTCTATGGGGTTGAAGAAAAATATATTTATTTCTCATATTTAGCTTCATATTAATATTAATCCCAACTGTCACATATTCATTTATTGTAAATCTCCCATTTTAAGCAGGCTTCTGTACTATTCCTTTGTATAGATTGAGAAGCCAGCAGAAAACAAGAAAGTGTAAGGCAGAGTTTGACAAAGTATAGTCAAAAGTGCAAAAGTCCATAAAGGTTTCTCTACCACTTCTTGACATGAAAAACAGATAAGTCTTTTTTTTTTTTCCTTCAGTGTAATATATATTACAATTTATTCATTTTATATCCCAATTGGAGCTTCATCTCCTCCCAGGCCTAACCTCCCTTCCTCTTCCCCCCATCCCCTCCCTTAGTCCACAGAAAAGGGGAGTTTTCCTCCCCTATCATCTGATCCTTATCAAGTCTCATCAGGACTGACTGGTTCCTCCTCCTTGCTGCATTGAGAGGGTGTGGGGGGGCTAGTGATTGAAGAGCAGGCACTGGAGGAGTTCATGTCAGAGATAACCCATGCTCCCCTTATTGGGTGACCCACGTGGGATTGAGTTGCCTATGGGCTACATTTGAGCAGGGGTCTAGGTCCTCTATGTCCTTAGTTGGTGCATCAGTCTCTGCAGGAGCCCCTGAGTCCAAATATTTCGGATTTGTTGGTCTCCTTGTGGAGCTCCTGTCCCCTTTGAGTCCTTCAACCTGCCCCCTGCTGCCTTCTCCATAGGACTCCTTGTGCTCTGTCCAAAGTTTGGCTGTGTGTCTCTGCCTCTGCATTGATCCCCTGCTGGGTGGAGCCTTTCAGAGGACCTCTATGGTAAAGCACATACTAAATGGGATATTGCTTTGTTCCACAAATAAAAACAATTCTCTTAGGAAATCAGAATTTTGATTCTGACAGATATGTATGTAGCTTCTTTTTAGGTTTCTGTGAAGAACTTCAGTCTTTGGAAAGGTAAGTCTAAATTTTATAGTGTTCCCCAGAACTGTCTAACTACCCCGGGGGGTTGGGGGAGACATGCAAAGTAACTGCACTTTGTACTCAAGGCTGGCCTCAAACTCCTGCTTCTCCTGCTTCAACATCTTAATTACTATATTTACATTTTTTTTCACCTAATGCTGTATCACCCAATACTTCAGGCAAAAGTCACTGGAATTTTGATGTCACCATAAATATGACTTTCAATGTCAGTTTTTCAAAAGTGACAAAGGTTTCTGCTTCTAAATACTAAATCTTCAATATCTTATTTAAAATTAAGCAACTGCATTTTCTAAGTTCTCATGAACGCAAAGCTAAAGTTTTTAGAGCTGGGTTATATTTGGGGTACGTATCTTATTTATGATTAGTTGAAGATACCTGATAAAACAGGATCAGATGAATGGGGAGGAGGTCCCCCCTATCAGTGGACTTGGAAAGGGGCACGGTGGAGATGAGGGAGGGAGGGAGGAACTGGGAGGGAATGAGGGATCGGGACACGGCTGGGATACAGAGTTAATAAAATGTAACTGATAAAAAAAATAATAATAAAATAAAAAATGATTAGTTGATTAGGATAGGTGAGCCAGAAAGTGAAAGATAAAAATAAACAATACAAATAAACAAACAACAATAAAAAACAATAAGAAGCAAACCTGAGTAATATGAAAGTGTTCCTTCTAGGGCATCTTGTTGTTGTGCTCAAATCCATATGTCATATCAAGTGTCTTATGAAGTGAAAATCACTCCATCACAGGGAATGAAATAGGGAATTATTGGGTCTTGAGCAAGGGTTCAGCGATCAAGAACATTTAATGCTCTTGCAGAGGACCCGGGTCAGTTTTTATACCTATATTAATCCCCACACCTATCCATAACTCCAGTTCTGAGGGAGCTGAATCCTCTTCTAAAAACCACAGGTAGCAGGAATGGACATTATGCATATACATACATGTAAGTAAAACATTCATACGTATAATAAATTTTTCTTAAATAGTGGGAATTATATCTTTTCAAGTATATAACCCTTATTGATGAAAAGGGAACTTGGGTGTCTCACTTACAAAGAACATCCACATTGTATATACATGAAGATGACATGTTTCAGTCACCTAAAACAAAGCAAAAAGGTTCCTCTGAAAAAAGTAAGAGGCATGATAGGTCTGACAAGCCAGTGAGTCTACCATAGTATACTGTCCTCTAAGCCTGTGTGATACCTCCTTCCAAAACAATACCAGCAATGGAAAAGAGTTCAAAAGTCAAAGAAGTCAGAGCTTAGACACTTTCTTGATGGGACATCTCATCTTTACAGAAAAATAAGTAAACATCTTTTGAATAAATATATTACTATAATCACCTAATAGAAAACCTACTTTCTGGTCATTTGGCTTGAGAAAAAAAATCTGTTCAGTGTTTGGATCTCATTAGATATTGTTAATATTTAAGCGAATTCAATTTGACATCCAACTATATTTACTAATTAAAATATTACCTAATTTATATGTAAAATAACATTATTGTGAGCTGGCCTCCATCATATATATTGTTACATATGTATCAATAATATTGTTCAGAGAAAGGTTTACATTTAAACATTCTCTTCCAACTAATATTCCACCAACTAATATTCCAACTAATATTGTTTCGCTTCTTAGTGGCATTGTATCCCCAGATTTATAGAAGACTACCAAGGAAACCAAAAAAGTTAGGTAAATTTAGACATTGTATATTTTTATAGTCACTGTTTACTTTCTGATCACTCAGTACTTTACTCAGTAAAGGCCCTTGATCCCTGCCTTCTCTTTGGAGAACAATTAAAACAGTTCATTAAAATCTTTTTTTTTTTTTTTTTAATTTTGGTAAGTTCTACTCTGGCTTAGTGGATCTGTAGACTATCTAGTAAGAAAACACTCACATGGTCTGGACCTGGCCTTGTGTGAAACATTCACTCAGTTCACATATTTTGCACACAAGTTGCTACATTTTGAGACATCCATCATGCCTTCCTGAGATTCAATTGTCTTAGTTTGAAAGTTAGGATTTGGGTGACCCTTTCTTATAATAAGTATTAGAAAACGCAATGAGGTAGTTCTCAAGTGTGTGTGACTTCCCAAGAGCCGTATCTTCTTTGAGGACTCTTACTCATTTCACATGTGCTTCAATGAACTTGGCATACCCACTCCTGATTTTGTTTTGTTGCTTAAATGCAGGAACACATTCACATATGTTTGTCTGATTTGATCTCCTTACTCTTTTGCAGCCACCAAGTCTTGGATTTATCCTTAAATTATTACATTCAGGCATTTGAATAATTTATCAAAAGACCAAACCAAACCAAACAAACAATCAAACAACTCTAATCATTGCAATGTAGCCTTAAGCAACTATAAAATAGAAAGGCACATAAAATAGGAAGGCTGCAATACATAGTTAAGTTCATAAAAAAAGAAATAGAGTGAATAGATGCATGAAGTGAATGTTCCATTTTGTGTAAATAATGTATGAATATATATGTATATATATATACATACATACATATGTATAATAATGAAAAGAGAGATATATAGTAAAAACATTTAATCATGGAAGTACTAAAATGGGAAAGAAAATGAGTATTCTGTAAATATGCTTGTGTGAATTATGTATTATGTAAATTATAGTTTTCAAAATCATATGCATAAATGTAGATAAAGAATAAACAACATCTTGAGTTTTCATATTACAAAAATAGCCATGTGATCACTTTTTGAGAATCTTATAATCTGAGAATCTTATAATTTGAGAATATAATACAAATGTTCTGTAAAGGTCTCTCTTACCTGCCTGCTCCGGCATTAGGCTTCCATTGACTCTAACGTTTAGAACCACTGTGATCAATGCAAGTCGATATTCCTTATCCAAAACCTTCACCTTATCTACTTCTTTGGTCACTTAGCTCATTCTCTCTTTTCTCTCTCATGATAGCTACTCCAAATTGACCTTTAAGTGAAATGAAAACATATGGAATACTATTTCTGTTAATTCCTTGTTTATACCATATTGTGCATAACAGAAATTGGACTTATAATGTATCATATTTTATTCCTATAAATTGACACAATTGTTCTAAAAGTTCTAATACTGAAATAATCTGTAGATCTTCTCAGATTTAGGTGATTGTGATCCTGCAACAGTGAATAAGTAAATCCTTATTGTGTATTTTGTTGAACACGCACACACACACACACACACACACACACACAAACACACTGTATTTTTCCAATTATTGTAGCTTTCTACCTAGGAGTAAAGTCTCTGTATAATAATCACAGACAATTTCAACTCAAGTTGTCATGCCGGTTCGGCAGTCTGCTTGTTTTAGTTAATAATACTGGAACTGTGTAGGAGTTCCTACTGCTTATTTTGTTAACATGTATGTTTGGTTGGTCAATAAATATTTTTCTGTTGTCAAACAATTGTGGAAATAAGTCTGCATATAAAAGACATGAAGTTTGATGCTTTGTTACAATTCAAAAAGCATTTGATGCCAGTAAAAATATTAAGATGTTTCACATTAGCAATAATCTGAGAAAGTCCTTCAGGATCTATGTGTGGTCCAGTGATGTCCTCACCTACACTCATATCCACCCTGAACCTTAGAACAGAACCTCATTTGGAAAGAGAGACTTTCCAGACAGTAGTTATTATTAAGTAGTTATTACATTATTTAACTACATTATTGTTAATAATGTAGTAGAGGCTGTGGAGGAATAATTCATCAAACACAAAAAGCAATCAACAAATCAATCAACCAAATGACTCTAATACTTGCAATGTAGACTTAAGCAACTGTAAAATAGGAAAAATGCATAGAATTTCAACTATGATACATAACTAAGACCATAAAACGAGAAATAGAGGGAATAGAGTCCTTACTGAATGGAGCATTCTGTGTAAGAGACAATTGTGTATGAGTGTATCTATACAAACATACACATATAATTGTAAAAAAAATAGAGATTTATAATAAAATCTACTTAATAATAATGTACTTAAGTTTATGTCAAACTAGATTATGCAAGACACTAATATTCAGGTTCTTTTGTCTTCAAGAGAAAAGAGGAATGAAGAGATGAGTGCAGAAAATGCAATCATGTGTCTGCAAATGAAGGGACACAAAAGGTTTTTTGTCCCCCATCGGATACTGAAAGAAAGGAATGGAATCTCTTTTTCCTCACCAACTTCCAGATTTAATTGTTCGATTCCTGGATCTCAAGCTCTAGATTTCAGAACTGTTTAAAAAAAAATAAAAATAAAAAACAAGAAACAAAAAAAAAAAAAACAAACAAGTCATCATCTGCTTCAGTCAATCCCCTGTTGGATGAATCTTTTCTGAGTACCCTCTATAGTAGGCTCCCATCCTGTTTCCTCTCTTCCACCACTTCTGTTGGCTACCTTGGGAAGAAAGCAGAGAGTGTTATGGACAAAGAGAGGGGTGGAACAGAGGGATATGTAGGGGACAGGAGCCCCACAAGAAGACCAACAAAACTAAAAGTTCTGAGTGCAGGAAGTACTACAGAGACTGATGCACCAGCGGAGGACCAAACATGAAGAGAACCTAGACCCTGCTCAGATGTGGCTGATTGGCAGCTCAGTCTCCATGTGGATCTCTGAGTGAGGGGAGCAGGAGCTGCCTCTATCATGAACTCAGTTGACTGCTCTTTGATCACTCTCCCCTGTTGAAGTGTCCTTCTCAGGCCACAGAGGAAAAGGATCCATGTAGTCCTGATGAAACTTAACAAGCTATGGGCAGATGGCAATAGTAGAAAAGTCCCCCTTTCAGTGGACTAGGAGAAGGGCATAGGGAGAAGGGGGGGGGACTTGGAGAATTTGAGGGAGAAAGCTTCAATCAGGATATATAAAAAGTAAAAAGAAAAAAATCATATTATTTTAAACTACTTGTTTGTGATAATTTGTTCTAGTAGCCATAGGAAACCATTGAATAACCTAACCATTTTTTCTATCTATCTATCTATGTATCTATCTATGTATCTATGTATCTATGTATCTATGTATCTATCTATCTATCTACACACACACACAATTATACAGCCTTGTATGTATATGTGTTTATTAAAAGTCTTGCTCAGCTTTCTCCATTCATGGTCAGTTTTTAATGTAGCCTTATCCTTTATCCTGATCTCTTAGCTGTTCTTGACAATACTTACTGTTATCTATGAGCCCCACACATACATATATATTAATTACTTTGATATTATATCACATATATACATATTAGCTATTTTATTTGAAATACAGAGAATTTTTTTATTTGACTTACATTGAAAATAGCTCATTGTTTTCTGCCCCTCGATGTATTGCTGATGTGTCACATATGCTTTGGTAGGTGTCAGAGAAGAGACAGCCTATGCCTATGCTCAGTGTTCTGAATACACACACGCACACACCCACATGCATATATATATATATAATAGCATTCCATGAGCAAAGCAAGCCTCAGATGACTACCATTCTGGAGCCAGACAGGCTTTTATTGGGTCCCAGTATGAAAACAAACTGGAGACAAGAAGAATCTTGCCTGGGACCAAAGACCAAGGCAGATGCGAGCCCAGGACAGATAACCTTGCATGGGGCACCTCGAGCAGATTGGGAGAGAATCAAGCCTGAAACATCTACCAGTCCTCTGCCACAGGTCCTGAGATAGCCTGAGATGACTACCAGTTCTGTGCATTACAGGCCTGGATGTGGGGCACACATACCACGACTGGGATGAACTCTTCCATGTGCCATAATGCATAAGCAGGGCATAGCACTCCTGAGACCACCCCTGAGATGACCTCAGACACCCACAGACCCTGGGTACCACTAAGAGGAGCAATAAAGTAGTGGAGACATGGAAAAGAAATAGTAAAAAAATGGTGTGGACAAAATGAAGGAGGCAGAACTGGAGACTCTAGGGTAGTGATGAACAGTCTGATATGAGCAGCCAGTGACCAACCAGGACCTTGGTGTGGTCCTGGCCTGCTCTGCCCCTGGGGGCCACATCTGAATCCATGGACTTGCAGCAGTAAAGGCCTTAACAAGCAAAGGCCAGGTGGATACATCTGGTCTGGGCTGCCTCCAGGGAACATGTTGTCTGAGGGCTATGTAGAACTTGCCCTACTCCTGGCTCTACCCCTCACCTGGGCATCCTAGGAGAGCTGGTCCTGAAGACAAGAGAACACAGAAACTGACCCAGCCCCTATCTAACTGCAGTATTCAGGAGAGCTGGCCCCCACATGGTGGGAGCTGTGGGCCATCCATCCACTAGAGTACAAGAATGGGAGAGCTGGCCTATTATTCATCTCTTACTAGCTAGCATGGACAAGGGAGAGATACCCCCCTCACTCCTCATCACCTGCAGCAGGCAGGAAATCTGGACCTTGGTTCACAAGAGTAGGAGAGTGGGCCGTGAACCTCACCTGGGCAGCACAATAGAGCTGACCATAATTGTAGGAACACTGGCAGCCCTAAGGGAGTGAGCTTAGGAGAACTGGCCCTACCACTTTTTTGCCATGTGGTGACCTGGGTGAAAAGGGTTGTCCTTGGCCAGCCATGGCAGGCAGGATATCTGGCCTTGTGGCTATCAGATTGGGAGAGCCACACTTGATACTCACCTGGGCCACATGATTAAGCTTGCCCTGGATGTGAGGGTTGCAAGTGAGCTAGCTCCAAGTGTGTGAGTGTGGGAGAAATAGCTTTGATTCCTCTGCGCTGTGTGGTAGCATCTACGTGCAAGAGAGATGTTTACCCTCCCTTTCCTGTCACCTTCTAAGGTAGGCAAGAGCTTCAGGATCATGAGGGTAGGAATATTGGCCACGTTCTTCACTACCTGCAACACTCCGAAGAGTGGCCCTGCACCTTCCCTGGGCAGGAGAGTAGAGCTGGCCCTGGTTGCAAGCCTGGCCAATCAGCTGGCGCCAAGGAAGTGGGAGTGGGAGAGGTGACAGGTTTATCAGCTCATGTACATCTCAACCCCAGAGCCAGGGCATTTTAAATAGCCCACCCCAACATCTACCCATCAATGAACTGGCAGAGTACATGAAGTGGCTGCTCCTACATATCCCAAAATACACCCTCCCTATGACACAGAAACAACAGACTATTCAACAGGAATCCCAAAGTGGTTTCAGTACTGATAGAGAGGCAGAAGCCAGAGGCCTTGTACCAAACCAATGTGTTATTGCAACAAATATTTGTGAGCAAAGAAGTGTGGACCAAAGGATAAACCCTGTAACACATTATAGGTTCCTAATGAGACTTTTTATTTTCCTTCTGTTGTGGGGTGCAGTTGCAAAGGTAGAGCATGGGTAGAGGGGAGGGGGAGATGAGTGGGATTGAAGCACATGATATGAAATTCACAAAGAACCAATAAAAAGTTTTTTTTAAAACAAAAAATAAATAAATATTAAGATAACCAAAAATAAAAACAAAATAGCTCATTTTTAGGACAACCTGTATTTGAAAGTTCTGAACAATTCATTTACTGTTTCTACTATATGTCATTTATATACTGACATACCTAATGTTTATTTGAAGAGATAACTGTGATTATTTTTCTAAATTACCTCTGTTTCCCTTTTTGATGGTTTTAAATGGACATAGTTCTGTGTCAACTTTCATCGTTATCAACTTTAATCACTTCAGTTTTTCCATTGTTCCGTCAGCTTTACCTTGGGTAAGCTGATACTTTCCAGTCTCTGGCTTACTGAGAATCTTTGATGTGCTTTATTTTACTCTTGCTTTTGTTTGTCTGCTTATTTTTTCAGTTTTATCATGATGGGCCTGGGAACACGCTGTTTTCTTCCTGCATACCTTGCAGTTCTTGAAGTTTGTACTCCGTGCTGAATCTACTTTTTTGTATGTCTCAACCTTATTTTGAACATTCTGAAGTATTGTGTCTATACAGGATTAAAGTGTAATTCCACAGCTCCCTTTATCTGGGTCACTTACAAAAGGCATCTTAAACCTTTGAACAACTTTCTTAGAAATATGGTTATTTTAAAATATTTTCCTGATATGTTGTATCCTGGCTGTGGCCTCAGAATGAATATACAATTTTTAGGTCTTTTCCTACTATGTCTAATCTACCACTGACATGAATTTTAGATGCTACAATGTACCATATTATTAGTATTAGTTTTATAGTCTTTAGTATACAAAAATGTTCATTATTTCATTGTCTTGATCATTGATATTTTTAAATATTTGCCTAACATTTTCATGTATAAATTAGAGAGCCTCTGAAAGACTCTACCTAGCAGTGTATCAAAGCAGATGCTAAGACTCATAACCAAACCTTGGGCAGAGTGCAGGGAATCATGTGAAAGAAGGTGGAGTTAGTAAGACCTGGAGAAAACAGGAGCTCCAAAAGGACCAAAAATATCTGGACACAGGGATCTTTTCTGAGACTGATACTCCAACCAAGGACCATGCATGGATGTAACCTAGAATCTCTACTCACACGAAGCCCATGGCAGCTCAGCATCTAAGTGAGTACCCTAGTAAGGGGAAAGGGGACTGTCTCTAATATGAACTCAGTGGCTGTCTCTTTGACCTCCCCCCACCCCACCTGAGGGAGGAGCAGCTTTGCTAGGCCACAGAGGAGGACACTGCAGCCAGTTCTTATGAGATCTGATAAACTAGGGTCAAATGGTAGAGGAGGAGGTCTTCGCCTATCACTGGAATTAGAGAGAGGGTCAGGGAAGAGATGAGGGAGGGGGTGGGATTAGGAGGGAATGAGGGAGGGGGTTACAGCTGGGATACAAAGTAAATAAACTGTAATTAATAGAAAAATAAAAATTTAAAAATAACAAAAGATTTTTATATGGCCCTTGCTTTTTTGTAATTTGTTTTTCATTGTGTTTAACCTTTTTTCTTTATAGTTCCTTTAAGAGGATATTAGAAATTGTCAAGAAAATCTTGCAAAAATATTTTAGACTACAGGTGAACTTATTTTACTGTGCAAAGTATTTGTTTTTACCTACGTTGTATAACTCTGATAGAGGTAGCTGTGATCCTCAAATGTCTTAGTCACTTTTCTGCTGCTATGAAGAGACACTTATGACCAAGAAAACCTAGAGAAGAAAGCATTTAATAGAGCTCACAATTCGTTTTTTTTTTTTTTTGAAGGATACTATGGAAGATTTCCTTTTGAGTTTTTCTTCAGTGTTGCAGTCATTCTTCCTTTTTTTACATTATTAATTATTTTTTATTAATTACACTTTATTCACTTTGTATCCCACAGAAGCCCCTTCCTCCTCCCTCCCACTTCTTCACACATGCCCCTCATCAAGTCCACTGATAGGGGAGGTCCTCCTCTCCTTCCTTCTGATCTTAGTCTATCAGGTCATCAGGAGTGGCTGCATTGTCATCTTCTGTGACCTGGTAGGGCTGTTCTCCCCCTAAGGGGGAGGTGATCAAAGAGCAGGCCAATAAGATTATGTCAGAGGCAGTCCCTCTTTCCATTACTATGTAACCCACTTGAACACTAAACTGTCATGGGCTACATCTGTGTAGGGGTTATAGGTAATCTCCATGCCTGGTACTTGGTTGGAGTATGAGTCTCTGGGAAGACCCCTGTGTTCAAATTTTCTGGTTCTGTTGTTCTCCTTGCGGAGTTCCTGTCCTTTCCAGATCTTACTATTTCCCACTTCTTATAAGATTCCATGCACACTGCCCAACAGACAATTCTTGAGGCTGAGTCTATAACTGACAAGTTAGCTCTTAACTACTCAAGGCAATATTTTAACTACATGACACAGCCAACATTAAGCTGTCTTGAACTCTCTTTTGACAATCTAATGAAATTATTCTAGAACTTTGTAATTTATCCTCTAGCAAATTATTAGGACCAGTGCAAAAAAATAAAAATAAAACAAAAAATAAAAATAAAAAAACCCTTTTTTTTTACCAAAATAGCACAAGAATTCTCTCTAGCTTATTTGCTAATTAAGTTCCTCTCTGAACCTCTTGAGCTGAGTCTTCAAAGTCCTCACTGCTCTAAGCACTATGGACTTCCAAAATTTCTAAGATAGCTAATTAAGCTGTACTTACAGCAGTCAACTGCTTTGGTAATCCAAAGCCACAAAATCTTCTACTTTCCTCAAACAAACAATGAAAACCCAGCAAAACTAGGTTAGTCATAATAATATACCACTCCATATAACTGCTAGTTATCCTAAAATAATAGTCTTGGCTCAGTTTAAGAGCACTACAGAAAGATTTTTAGAAAGATTGTTAAGTAAAGCCTGTATTCCTTGAGAATTGTGACATGGTTTTCTGTTCTCCTAAAAGAGACATTTCCCTTTCCTCTGACAAAAGGAACATATGGCTCACCATTGTGGTTATATATCAAAGCTCACAATGGTATCTAGCTTCCTTCAGCCTCTACTCGCATGTACTTGCTATATGTCTCATGTCAAAGATGACACTAGCATCCTGGGCCCTTTTCTCCCCCCCCATGACTCCCCACTATTCAGGCTCCAAGACTGTTGAAGTTCAGAAGCTTTCTTTTTCCTGATGCCCAAACTATTTAAAATAGAAAGGACCCAGTCCATGCCCCTACTTTCACTATTCTCTAATCCTCTTCTTTTTCTTCTTTTATTATTATTATTATTATTATTATTATCATTTATTACAATTTATTCAAGTTGTATCCTGGCTGTGGTCCCCTTCTTCATCTCCTCCCAATCTTACTCTCTCTCCTTCTCTTCACCCTATGTCCCTGTGTAGGACAGCATCTTGCCAGAAACCATCATATTGGAAGAGACCGAATAGGACACCGCCTTGCTGGACATTAAGATGCTAGAAGAGACCAAGGAGGACACTATTTTGCCAGACACTTTCACACTGGAAGAGACAGTTGAGGACACTGAGGAAGAAACCATTACAGTGGAAGAGACTGAGAAAGATACCATCCTGCCAGATAATATCACAGCAGAAGTTACCTAAGAAGTTACCCTAGTATACTGATAGGGGAGGTCCTCCTCCCCTTCTAACTGACTCTAGCCTGTCAGATCTCATCAAGACTGGCTGCATTGTCTTCTTCTTTAGCCTGGCAAGGCTGCATGCCCCCAGAGGGAGGTGAGGAGGTGATCAGAGAGCCTGATACTGAAATAATGCCAAAGACAGCCCCTACTTCCCTTACCAGGGAACCCACTTGGAAACTGAGTCCACATCTGAGCAGGAGTTTATATTAGGCTTACTGTTTCAGAGGGTGAGTCTATGGCTTTCATGGCAGAGAGCAGGGCAGCAAGCAGGCAGGCACTGAACCAGAGAAGTCCTTTAAAGCCTAAACCTGATCAACAAGAAAAAAACAGAGAAAGAGCGCTGACTGAATGGAATGAGCTTTCTTTCTTTTTTAATTTTTATTTATCTACAATTACAACCTATTCACTCTGTATCTGAACTGTAGCCCCCTCTCTCATTCCCTTCCAATCCAACCCTCCCTCCCTCCCTCATCACCATCGATGCCCCTCTCTAAGTCCACTGATAGGGAAAGTCCTTCTCCTTTTCTATCTGGCCCTAGCTTATCAGGTCTCATCAGGAGTGGCTGCATTGTCTTCCTCTGTGGCCTGGCAAAGATGCTCCCCACCCAGGAGCAGGTGATCAAAGAGAGAGCCACTGGGTTCATGTCAGACACAGTACCTGTTCCCCTTATTAGGGAACCCACTTGGAGACTGAGCTGCCATGGGCTACATCTGAGCAGGGGTTCTATATCCATGAATGGTCCTTGGTTGGAGAATCAGCCTCAGAAAAGACCCCTGAGTCCAGATTTTTTGGTTCTGTTGCTCTCCTTGTGGAGCTCTGTCCCCTTCAGGTCTTACAACCCTGCCACCTCTTTCATAAGATTCCCTGCACCCTGCCTAAAGTTTGGTTATGAGTCTAAGCATCTGCTCTGATACACTTCTGGGTAGAGTCTTTCATAGGCTTTCTGTGGTAGGCTCCTGTCCTGTTTCCTGTTTTCTCCTTCTTTCAATGTCCATTCCATTTGTCTTTCTGAGCGAGGATTGATCATGAGCTCTTTTAAACTGACACATATCCCCCAATAAAGGCACTACTGCAAATCCTTTCCAAACAGTTCCATCATCTGAGGACCAATAATTTAAATTCAGGAGCCTATGGGGTCATTACCATTCAAGCTACCACATCAGTAATGTTAAACAAATAAGTGATCACATCTCTTAGGTTTTTTTTTTAATTAAATTTTTATTTTTTTTACTTTAATTCCATTTTATTTCCTTTGTATCCCAAATGTAGCCCCTTCCTTATTCCCTCCTAATCCCACCCTCCTTCCCTCATCTTCTCCCATGCCCCTCTCTAAGTCCACTGATAGGGGAGGTTGTCCTCCCCTTCCATCTGACCCTAGCTTATCAGGTATCATCAGGACTGGCTGCAATGTCCTCCTCTGTGGCCTGGCAAGGCTGCTCCCCCCTGGGGGGGGGTCAAGGAGATGGCCTCTCAGTTCATATCAGAGACAGTCTCTCTTCCCCTGACTAGGGAACCTACTTGGATATTGAGCTGACACGGGCTACATTTATTCAGGGGTTCTAAGTTATATACATGAATGGACCTTGGTTGGAAAATCAGTCTTAGAAAAGACCCCTGTCCCCAGATTTTTTGCTTCTGTTGCTCTCCTTGTGGAGCTCCTGTCCTCTCCCGGTCTTTCTAACTCCCCCTTCTTGCCTTCTTGCCTAAGATTCACTTCACTCTGCCCAAAGTTTGGTTATGAGCCTCAGCATCTTTTGATACATTGCTATTTAGTCTTTTAGAGACCTTCTATGGTAGGCTCCTGTCCTGTTTCTTTTTTTCTCCTTCTTCCAGTCCTCTGAAGGTCAGTGTCGCAGTTACTTTTCTTTTGCTGCATAACACACCACAAACAGGGCAATGGACTTATGAGTCTGTTTGAGGCTTACGGAATCCATGCTTAGTGTGGTAGGGAGGATGGGAGTCAGCAGGAAGGTATGACTCTAGAGCACTATCTGATATCTTACATTTAGGTCTTCATATAGAAGGCAGAGAAAGCCTGGAAATTGGTAGCATTTTTATAAAACCTGAAAGGCTTTATAGAAGCCTCAGTGACACACTACCTCCAACAAGGACACCCCTTCTAATTAATCCAAAACTGTTCAAATTATGGTCCAAATGCTCTAGTTCATGAGCCTATTGAGACTATTGTGATTAAAATCAACACAACCTGTCTTTGTCCATTTACTTCAATGGACATACTCAATATGGTTTGAGGCCACACTGGCAGGTATGTCATGGACTGGCTTTCTTAGCAGTATCTAATTTCCAACTCCTATGGATGTGGTAAAAATTCAGTTGTATTTCCAACTGTACATTCCAGTTCTATGTTCATATGTATAGAAAAGAATCAGAACATACCTGGGTTTTTCTATTTATTACTATCCTTCAATATTGCCTCAGAATATATATCTTCATTTGTAACTTGCTGCCATTTCAAGGATTAGGAAGATAATACACTATATGGAGCTTTGGAGACAATTGGCATCAGGAGCATTTTGAAGCTTTGCCAGTGTATCCTTGTTTATGATAGTTGTTTTCAAGCAAGTGATATGTTCTCCTCACAACACTGAGATAGTTAAAAATATACATCATTTATTATTGCTGGCTTTAAAACTACTTAGCTCTTATGTAGTTAAAAAGGGTTTTCTTTTAATTATGCAAGAAGACTTTGTTGAAACTAAGACAAAGACAACTCTGGAGATATGGTACAGTGGTTAAGAGCCCTGGCTGTTCTTCCAGAGCACCAGGTTCAGTTCTGAGCACTGTCACTGTTGCCCACATCTAGTTGTAACTCTAGTCTTCGGGGATGTAAACCTATCCTAAGGCTTTCATAGGCATAGCTTAAATGAACACATTATGCATACAGAAAACATACCTATACACATAAAATATAAAAAGAAGAAAAAGAAAACAATAAAAACTAAATTAAAGGTGAAGACATAGGATCACATGTTTATACTTAGTAAGAGAGTCAATTTCTAAGACATCATTTATTCATTGAAAATAATCTACTGTAGTTTATTGGACTAAACTGATTTGTATTTATATGCACAATCATTATTTATTACTTGCCTTTAACTTGGTTTTGCATAACTTGGAAAGACAGTCCATATTTCAGTGGCATTAAACATTCCCCAGTGCATTCAGTGCTCCTTTGAAATAACAACCAGCTATCTCTTTCAAATTCTAAAGTCTAAAATATTCATTTATTTGAAACCTTTATTTTATTTAAGGTTACTTACTTTACTTTCCAAGGGTGTCCTTGTATGTATGTGGTGGTGGTGGGGCTTGTTGTTGCCCTTCCTCCAATAGTCCTTCCTGGCTAGGAGGTGGTCACTTTAGTCTCCATGTGACAGTCCCCTCGCCTCCCAGTTAGGAGTCTCAGCTAGAGTCACACTCATATTCTCCCAGGAGCCTACTTTGTCCCAGGCCTCCAGCTGGTCAAAGAGATGCCCTCTTCAGTTTCCTTTCCTATTAGCAGCCCTCTTACCTTCCACCCCAGAAAATTTCATGTGACAACTCATGCAGGAAAGGATGTGGAGAAAGGGGAGCATTCTTCCATTGCTGGCAGTAGTGCAAACTTGTGTAACTTCTCTGGTAATATATCTGGCGATTTCTCAAAAAAAAATTGGCAGCCTTGCCAGGCCGATGGAGAAGACAGTGCAACCAGCTTTGATAAGACATGATAGGCTAGGGTAATATGGAAGGTGAGGAGGACCTTCCCTATCAGTGGACTTGAAGAGGGGCATGGGAGGTGATTAGGGAGGAAGGATGGGATTAGAAGGGAATGATAGAGGGAGTTACAGCTTGGATGCAGAGTGAATAAACTGTAATTAATATGAAAAATTAAAAATAAAATAAAAAAATGGAATAGTTCTACCTCAAGTCCAAGATATACCACTCTTGGGCATATGCTTGAAAGATGGTCCACCATACCACAAGATCATTTGCTCAACTATGTTCATAGTGGCCTTATTCATAAAAGCAAGAATCTGGAAACAACCTAGATGTCCCTCAACTGAAGAATGGATTAAATCAACCATGTTTGTAGCAGCCTTATTTGTAATAGCCAGAAGCTGAAAACAGCCCAGATGCCCCTCAGTAGAGGAATGGATATAGAAATTTATGGTCCATCTACATAATGGAATAAAAAACAAGGAAATCATGAAATTTGCAGGTAAATGGTGGGATCTGGAAAAGTTCATCCTGAGTAAACTATCTCAGAAGCAGAAAGATGCACATGCTATATACTCACTCATATAGATATATAATATAAGATAAACCTACTGAAATCTGTACACATAAAGAAACTAATCAAGAGGGAGGACTCTTGCTAAAATGCTCAATCCCTATTCAGAAAGGCAAAGAGGGTGGACATCAGAAGAAGGAGAAAAAAGGGAACAAGTCAGGAGCCTGACACAGAGGACCTCTTAAAGGCTGTCCTGCAGACTATCAATGCAGATGCTGAGACTTATGGGCAACCTTTGGGCAGAGTGCAGGGAATGCTGTGAAAGAAGTGGGAAATAGGAAGATCTGGAGAAGACAGGAACTCCACAAGGAGAGCAACAGAACCAAAACATCTGAGCACAGTGGTCTTTCCTGAGACTGATACTCCAACCAAGGACCATACGTGGAGATAACCTAAGACCCCTGCACAGATGTAGCCCATGGCAGTTCGGTGTCCAAGTGGGTTCCATAGTAATAGGAACAGGGACTGTCTCTGATATGAACTGATTGGCCTGTTATTTAATTACCTCCCCCTGAATGGGGAGAAGCACTACCAGGCCACAGAAGAAGACAATGCAACCACTCCTGATGAGACCTAACTGAGTAAGATCAGAAGGAAGGAAAAGAAGACCTCCCTATCAGTGGACTTGGGGAGGGGCATGCATGCAGACGGGGGAGGAAGGGAGGGATTGGTACGGGAGGAAGAAGGGAACCACAGGGGAGATACAAAGTGAATAAAGTGTAATTAAAAAAGAATTAAAAAGAAGAAATGGTGGTGCATTTACACAATGGAATACTACTTAGCTCCTAAAAATAAGAAAATCATGAAATTTCCAGGCAAATGAATGAAACTAGAAAGATTATCCTAAGTGAAGTAACCCAGACCAAGAAAGTCATGCATGGTATGTGCTCACTTACAAGTGGATATTAGACCTGTAGTACGGGATAACCATACTTCAATCCTCAGACCCAAGAAGCTAAGCAATAAGGAGGGCCCAAAGGAGTGTTGCAGAATGTTACTTAGAAGGGTAAATAGGATAGACAGTAGAAGTGGATAAAATTTTCATTTCCTTAGATAACCATATGACAGTGATGAATGCATACAGAAAATCTAGATTTTATTCAGTGGAATTTTTATTGAATACTACCATTTCATTATGAAACTACCAGATAATATAGAGTGTATAGCACAGGAATTATTTCTACCAATTTTTATTTTACTTTTTATTTTTTTAATTAATACAGTTTATTCACTTTGTATCCCTGCTGTAGCCCCCTCCCCTCTCCCTTCCCAATCCCACCTTCTCTCCCTCATCTTCTGCTATGTCCCTCCTCCAGTCCAATGATAGGGGAAGTCCTCTTCCCCTTCCATCTGACCCTATTCTATAAGATCTCATCAGGACTGGCTTCTTTGTCTTCCTCTGTGGACTGGTAAGGCTGCTCCCCTCTCAGGTGGAAGTGATCAAAGAGCCAGCCCATGAGTTCATGTCAAAGATGGTCCTTGTTCATATTATTGGGCAACCCTCTTGGACACTGAGCTGTCATGGACTATTTCTGTACAGGGTTTATAAGTTATCTCCATGCATGGTCCTTGTTAGGAGTATCAGTCTCAGAAAAGACCTCTGGGCCCAAATATTTTTGGTCCTTTTGCTCTTCTTATGGAGCTTCTGTTCTCTCCAGGTTTTTTTATCTCCTCCTTCTTTCATAAGACCCTCTGCACTCTGCCCAAAGTTTGGCTATGAATCTCAACAAACCAAGTAATCCAATCAAAAAATAAGGGACAGAGCTATACAGAAAGGATGGACGTCAGAAGAGAGAGAAAACAAGGAATCAGATGGGAGCTTACCACAGAAAGTCACTACCCTGCCAGGTATCAGAGCAGATGCTGAGATTCATAGCCAATTTTAAAACCATATACAAAATAACAATTAAATGAAGAATGCTGGGAATGGGGAAAATGTCTTTGTCAAGGAAAAATGCAACAAATGATTATCCAATACCAAATAGTCACAACTGACAATGTACATACAAGTAACATTGTATAGATTGATGATTTTAAGACTATATGAATATACATATGCATATTTGCATGTAATTACAAGTAATGAAAAAAAAATACCATAAATTTTAAAGAGAAAAACATGGGATTTTAGGAGAGTTCAGCAGGAGAAAAGAAATTGAAGAAATGTTGTAAACATATCATAATCTCAACAACTAAAACAAATTAAACAAAAACGACCCTTTATACTATAAAGGCAACAAAAGTATAAAGACAATAAATATGAAAAAATTCTGTAATATGGGAAAAATATTACCTTTTTAACTTCATATTCTTTACTTTAGCCACATAAAAATCTTAGTCACATTCCAGGGCATGCTTCATTTGCAGGAGATGTTTGGTCAATAAAACAGATACCATATTTTATGTTGTATATGTGTTTGTATCTGTGTGTGTGTGTGTGTGTTTTGGTTTTGCTTTGTTTTTTGATTTCTAATTTTTACAAAAAGAAAGAACACAGCCTTATAGGGATTTCAATTTTGGAGGGCAAAATATTTCAATACACTATATAAAAATATTTTAAAAAGTAAAATCATTTAAAAAGTTTTGGCCATAATACATTTTAGAGAACCATGTAATTCAATTAATGTTTTAGAAAGAAATAACAAAGCCTGAATAGATAGTAGTAATTTAACTACAGCAAAAATTAAAATGTAATGCGACACACAAAGACAAATTACATACACTAGATATACAGGAGGCTAAACTTCCAGTCAATAAGAAAAAAACAGAAAGACATATTTGAGATTAACCAAAGCTTATGGCAAATTTAAAAATTTAACTTACACTGACACAAAAGTCATTTCTTTATCAATGTGCTCTTTAAAGAATTTGTTAAAACTTAGTTATTGGTTATGCAGAGAATTTGTATACTGAGTATATAGTTGAAAATATGTAATAATTTTTATTTCTGAGATTCAAGAATGATACTAGCTGTGTTCAAATGTTTCATTTTACATGCATAATTTTATAGGTATTCATGACATCTTAAAATGCATTAAATTCACTTTAATTTATTCCATCAACAAAAAGTTCCAATGTCTCAGGAGAATTGAGACAGGAGAAGAAGAAACTAAAATTAATTTATGAAACAAATTAGAGAGTAGAAAATTAGAAATTCTACATGTAGCAAAACAGACCCACAAAAAGCAGCACACACATACACTCACACACATACACGCGCACACACACACTCCATAAACCAGGGAGAACAAAGTGAATATAAGTGCTCTGTAAATGACCTAGAAAATATGAGCATCATGACCCATGACTGTTAAGGTACAGGCCTTTCCACCTCAGTAACCCACTCCCCTTCTCTGTCATGTTTTTACTTTAGCAGACTGTCTACTCATCTATCACCTTACACTACGTCTTGATTCAGTACTTTGTCTCAGGACAAATAGAACCTGGAAGCCTCAGAAGGTACCATCCCCAAGGCTCAGACTCTTTAAAATAGCACAAGAATGATAGACAAAATAAACTTGGTCATTGTTAACACTTGTTAAAGTTAAGTGATAAATACATGGGTGTTAATTCTTCCATTCTATAGCTTGACGTATTCTGAGAAAGCTGCATCTACCTGAACGGTTCTACTGGCTGCCTAGTTGAGGTAACATCATGGCTGTTCCATTGTAGGCTGAAAGCAATAATTACCTTGAACTATATTAAGTCTATTAATAACCATTTGCCTTATCTGTGGCATCTGGTCTTACACTTTAATGATTATTATATAAGCATTTAGAAATGTATCACCAACCTTAGTCTCCTCTAGGCCCTGTCAAGTCAAGTTATGAATTTTGAAAGATAGCACTTGACACATGCAGAAGATGTTTATGCAATGTGAAGGGTCATCTCCATGGTCAATTTGATTAGATGTAAAAACAATTAGCGGACATTCCTCTCAACCCATCTTTCAATGATGAGCTGAGAAGACCCACCCTCAGAGTGAATTACTGATAATAGACTATAAACAGCTCTCAGTAGACCTGCACACTTTGGCTTACTTTTGTTTCTTCTTCTTTTTTGTTCCTTTTCTCCCATTTATTATTATTTTTTTTTTCTTTTTTAATTAATTTCCTTATTTTTTAATTTATTTTTTTATTATTAGTTAGATTTTATTAACTGTATCCCAGCTGTGTCCTGCTCCCTCATTTCCTCCCATTACCACCCTCCCTCCCTCATCTCTTCCTTGTCCCTTTCCAAGTTCACTGATTGGGGAGGATCTCCTCCCCTTTCATCTGACCCTGTTTTATCAGGTATCTTCAGGACTGACTGCAAAGTCCTCTTCTGTGGCCTAGCAGGACTGCTCCTCCCTTGGAGGGTGGGGTGGTCAAAGAGCCTGCCATTGAGTTCCTGTCAGAAATAGTCCCTGTTCCTCTTACTATGTGAAAACAATTGGTTTCTGAGCTACCATGGGCTTCATCCAAGCAGAAGTTCTAAGTTATATCCATACATGGTCCTTGGTGGAGTATCAGTCTCAGAAAAGACCCCTGTGCCCAGATATATTTGGTCCTTGTGGAGCTCCTATCCTTTCCACGTCATACAAACTCACCCTTATTTTGTATAATTTCCTGCACTCTGCAGAAGGTTTGGTTATGAGTCTTAGTATCTGCTACTGCTGTTGCTGTTGGTTCTTTTGCCACCACCATCTTCCACCAATACCAGACTCATAATTTTTGGCTTCCCAATGCACAATACTGACAACTCTATAATAACCTTCCAGGCATTTAGTACAGATGAGATGGCCAAGGCACAAAGCTTTGTAAACTAGAAGCTACCTATTCTCTATCTCACTACTGTGCAATGCCAAGTGTTGTAGTACCCCATCTCTGTTATGAAAGATAGCATTCATCCACATTGGTACAGCTTACTCTGTGATGTTCCCAGATATGGTAATGATAAATATATGGAATTTTGACATTCTTTTGAACCATGGGTTTAAAAGTTCAAGAAACTCTTTGTGGCTTAGGTCATGTCATTCAGGGTAACTTGAAGCGTGTTCATCATTCATGTTCAACTGCCTTTGGCTCAGAAAAACATATTTTTAATTTTCTTTGAACCACAGTTGTTATGATACATTAAGAGTTCTTTTTTGGTAAAAGTTCAGTGGAAATGAATATGCATAAATTAATGAAAATGTCTGACTAGAAGAACAAGAGACATGTTTTAAATGTTTGTTTTCCCCGGGCGTAGCTGCATGCATGTCAAATGCTACTTATTCCTCGAATGCTGGAAGAAACATAATGAATATGCTCTATGAAACCAAAGCCTTATTGTTCTTCTAAATATTGTTCTGCTTATTCATAGTAGAAATACATTATAATGAGATAGACAAATCAATTGTCCATAGTACATTTGTGAGAACAGAGCAATAGTTTATATGAATAAAGACTCACTTCTGCAAACCTATTTATTCAGATAGGTGTTTGCCTGAACCATCAATGGAGGTTATGTAAGTTGAAATAAATGCAAAATGAGCTCTGAAATGGCACTCCACCAGGGATACATTAAGCAAATTTCATACAGCCCTTTGGTTATTCTTTCCTTTAGAACTATGAGACAAACAAGGAATCAAGCTGTAAAGAGACCATATGCTGTTGGTTTCCACTGCTCTTGTGTATAAGCCAATTTTCAAGCTCTGATATAATCACCTAGAGATTGTAGAAAGTTAATGATATAAATGCATGTTAAGAATAAGTGAAATATAAATATATGTAGAACTAGCTTAGGTTTTAAAAATAATCACTATCTGCCTCCAGGTCTGAAGATTGAAAACTAGATTCTAAATACGTAAAGACATTCAGTGTGTCGCTAGTGAGTTAATACAGATAGCTACTGTCGGTTTCATGAAGAATCTTCATGAACACTATAATTACATGAAAAGATAAGTATAGAAAAGGATACTATGCTAAACTCAGACAATGAGTAAGAACTAATGGGTTAAGACATTTATTTTAAAATAGCTACATAATACTTAAACACAGGTAGAATCATAAATAGATGACAAAATACATTTTATTTAAAGGTTATTTTAAAGTTCATACTTAAAGATTATAGAATAAGCCAGAGTCCATGTTGGTGTCTTTAGTTCTTACTGCCAGAAGAGACAAGTTGAGTTCCATGGTTCATGCTTCCATTTTAAACCATATGGAAGGCCATGACCAACGATGCCATTGTCTTTTATGGGCAAGAAAACTTTGGTGGTATCGATGACTGCAGACACATAACTGAGAATGAGAGACATTGAAAGCTTCTGTGAAAACTTCTCCACCCTATCTCCAAACAAAAGAAACAGTCCAGTGAGAAGTCCACTGAAAAGAGTCCTTAAATATTGTGATAAAATATTGTGATACTGAAGTTCAGCTCTTCAGTTAATGGCTTCTGATAATAAGGTGTTGTGGGGAAGGACTCAGTTACCAGTAAGTGTTTTGTCTTTGTGGGTTTGACCAAGCTTTGACTAGGCTTCAAAGAGTACGTGGGAAACACACATTGGATTTAATGTATTTTTTTCTTTTTGAGTAGAGGATATAAGGGTGAAAGAGTGGGCAAAGGATGAATGAGAAGTGAGTGTGTCCGGTACATAGTACAAAATTCACCCCAAAAATCAACAAAAATATTGTTGTAGAAACAAAGTTACAAAATAGAATGGTGTATAAAAACCATTTGTTACAACACAAATGAGATATTTGTTAAATGCATCTCTATATTAAGAAATGAGAGATATAATAGTTTAAGTTTACAAGTATTTACTGTTTCCTTTATACCTGTGAGGAATGGATAACACACAACATTATGATGACAATGACAAAAAATAGAAAATTAAGAGGTAAAAACAACAACAACAAAAAAAAGAATTAAAAAAAAATAAGATAAAGCAAACTGACAGCCCAGGGTAATTAGGAGAGCAGCAAAGCTTTTTTTACATTACATACCGCTTTTTGAAAAATGTCTGTCCAGTGAGAGGCACAAAAGGAAGAAGAGAGAGTCATGAGCCTATTAGAGTCCCTGCCATCATGGCTCAACTCATCTTAGAACATTATTTTTCTAGAGACTGTGCTCTTGCTTCCTTGACTATTCTAATTAATATCTTTTTTATTTTTTATTTTTTTATCAGTTACATTTTATTAACTCTGTATCCCAGCCGTGTACCGATCCCTCATTCCCTCCCAGTCCCTCCTTCCCTCCCTCATCTCCACCGTGCCCCTTTCCAAGTCCACTGATGGGGGGACCTCCTCCCCATTCATCTGATCCTGTTTTATCAGGTATCTTCAGGACTGGCTGCAAAGCCCTCCTCTGTGGCCTAACAGGACTGCTCCTCCCTTCGGGGGTGGGGAGACCAAAGAGCCAGTCATTGAGTTCCTGTTAGAAATAGTCCCTGTTCCCCTCACTTTGGGAAACCAATTGGTTACTGAGCTACCACATGCTACATCTGAGTGGAGGTTCTAGGTTATATCCATACATGGTCCTTGGTTGAATGTCAGTCTCAGAAAAGACCCTGTGCCCAGATATATTTGGTCCTTGTGGAGCTCCTATCCTTTCCCCATCAGACTAACTCCCCTTCTTTCTTATGATTCCCTGTACTCTGCCAAAGGTTTGGTCTAATTAATATCTTAACTGCTAACTCTATTATTGTGTTGTGTATGAATTGTTCTCTTTGGGGGAGGACAGAAGAACCAAAACTGATTGGGATCTACGTGAGAGGACACTAAAACCTTCCCATTCTTGTGATACCTTAAATCTCAGGTGAATCTTGAACTTTGAAATTTTGTATTGGTATATAAATACATATATTGTTTGCAAATTTCATATGTTAGATTTTGATCATTTATATTCCCTCCCCAAACTCTTCTTAGAGCTATCCTTCATTCCATATACATCCTAATCTTTTCCTCTATGAGTTCTTTAAACTCATCCAGGTTTAATTAGGTCATTTACTGAAGCTAATTCAACCCATTTGAGGCCACAATCTTAAATAAAACTAATGCTCCATTTCCCAGAAGATGAACAAAAAGAAAAAAAAAAACACAGAATAAAACAAAATAAAAAGAAAACAGAACCAACCCAACCAACCATAGTAAAGATCAAACAAAATCCAAGCAAATCAAAACAAAGAACAAAAAGACACACATACGCATTTTGTGATTGGTAAAACGAATATTACATGCGGATGACCATCTGACCAAAAGCAGATTCTATGCAAACTCAATCAAAATACCAACTCAATTCTACAGAGAAATTGATCGTAAGTTCCATGTAGAAGCAGAGGAGAGCCTAGGTATTCAAGCAAAAAACAATGAGGTTACCCTCCGGAGATGTCTCTGGATATGTCAAGCTCTAGCCATAGCAACAAAATAACATAGTACTTTCTTAAAAACAGACATATTGGACAACAGAGTAGAACTGAGGACCACAATCAACAGCCACATAGATAATACACAATGGACAAAGGTCAATGAAGACTGTTAATAAAACTTGATAGCTACATGTATCTTGTCTGGTAATGCACTAATGGTTGATGATTAAGGACATTTAAGTTAACTGTATACTTATTGTGAAACAAGATCCTCATGTGAAGTATAAATATTGAAGTATATCTGTCATACTATTGTCTGCATGTGTGAGTTCTTTTTTAAACTTCACTCATATATGTTATCCCAAACCTAGTTTCCCCTCCCTCCTCTCCTCCATCCCCTACTACAAACATACAAACTTCCCTCTCCTCCAATATCTATTCCTTTTTTAAATTTATTTATTTTTATTAATTACAGTTTATTCACTTTGTATCCCCCCATAAGGCCCTCCTTCCTCCCTTCCAGTCCCATCCTCCCTCCCCCTTCTTTACACATGTCACTCCCCAAGTCCACTGATAGGAGAGGTCCTCTTCTCCATCCTTATGATCTTAGTCACTCAGATCTCATCAGGAGTGGCTACATTGTCAACTTCTGTGGCCTGATAAGGCTGTTCTCCTCTCAGAGGGAGGTGATCAAAGAACAGGCCAATCAGATTATGTCAGAGGCAGTCCCTCTTCCCATTACTATGGAACCCACTTGGACACTAAGCTGCCAGGGACTACATCTGTGCAGGGGTTCTAGGTTATCTCCATGCCTGGTACATGGTTGGAGTATGAGTCTCTGGGAAGACCCCTGTGTTCAAATTTCTGGTTCTGTTGCTCTCCTTGTGAGGTTCCTGTCCTCTCCAGATCTTACTATTTCCCACTTCTTACATTAGATTCCCTCAACTCTGCCCAACCCTTAGCCAAAAGGCTCAGTGTCAGCTTTAATAGTCTGCAGGCCAGAGCCTTTCAGAGGCCCTCTGTAGAAGGTCCCTAGGTTGTTTCCTGTTTTCTTCTTCTTCTGATGTCCACCCTCTTTGCCTTTCAGAATGGGAAGTGAACATTTTAGTCAGGGTCTTCTCTCCTGATTAGTTTCTTTAGATGTACAGGTTTTAGTAGGTTTATCCTATATTATATGTCTATATGAGTGAGTATATACCATGTGTGTCTTTCTGCTTCTGGGACAGCTCACTCAGGATGATCCTTTCCAGGTCCCACCATTTACCTGCAAATTTCATGATTTCCTTACTTTTCATTGCAGAGTAATATTCCATTGTGTAGATGTACCACAATTTTGCATCCATTCTTCAGTTGAGGGGCATCTGTGCTGCTACCAGCTTCTGGCTATTACAAATAAAGCTGCTACAAACATGGTTGAGCAAATGTCCTTATTGTGTATTTGAGCCCCTTTTGGATATATGCCTAGGAGTGATATGGCTGGATCTTGAGGAAGCACTATTCCAAGTTGTCTGAGAAAGCACCAGCTTGATTTCCAGAGTGGTTGTCCATTTTTCTTTGGAAAAGGTCAGACTTCCCAAGGATATCAAACAAATATAGCATTTCAAATTGTAATAAGGGGCAAGTGATCAAAGAGCAGTCAAATGGCTATGCAGCCTTGTCAGGCCACAGAGGAAAAGGAATCAGGCAGTCCTGATGAGCCTTAACAATTTATGGGCAGATGGCAATAATAGAGAACTGTCTTTCAGTGGACTAGGGGAAGAAGAAAGGGGAAAGAGGGAGTAAGGGTGGGACTGTGGGGAGTTTAGGGAGGGGGCTTCAATAGGGACCTTGGCATATATCCAAAATATGTTCAAGTACACTACAAGGACATTTGCTCAACCATGTTTGTAGCAGCATTATTCATAATAGTCAGAATCTGGAAACAACTCAAATGCCCCTCAATGGAGTAATGAATGCAGAAATTGTGGTATACTTACGTACTTGAATACTATTCGGCAATTTAAAAAAAAGGAAATCATGAAATTTTCAGGCAAATGATGGGAACTAGAAAAGATTATCCTGAGTGAGTACCCTAGAAGCAGAAATATAATATATGATAAACATACTAAAATCTGTACACCTAAAGAAGCTAAACAAGAAATAGGACCCTGAGTAGGATGATCATTCCTCATTCAGAAAGGCAGGAGGGATGGACATCATAAGAGGGAGAGGGTGGGGAACAGGACAGGAACCTATCATAGAGGGACTCTGAAGGACTCTAGCCAGCAGGGTATGGAAGCAGATGCTCAGACTCATAGCCAAACTTTGGACAGAGTGCAGGGAATCTTATGAAAGAAAGGGGAGATGTAAGACCTGGAGGAGATAGGAGATCTACAAGAAAAGTAACAGAACCAAAAAATCTTGGCACAGGGTTTTTTCTGAGACTGACACTCCACACATGGACCATGTATGGAGATGGCCTAGAATTCCTGCACAGATGTAGCCTATGGCAGTGCAGTCTCCAAGTGGGTTTCTTATTAAGGAGAACAGGGACTGTCTCTGACATGAACTCATGTGTTGGCCCTTTGATCACCTCCCCCTGAGTGGGGAACAGCCTTGCCAGGCCATGGAGGAGGACAGTGCAGCCAGTCCTGATGAGATCTCATATGCAGGGCTCAGACTGAAAGGGAGGAGGACCTCTTCTATTAGTGGCCTGGTGGAGGGGAAAAGGAGGAGAAAAGGAACATAGTGTGGGATTGGGAGGGGATGAGGAAGGGAGCTACAGCGGGATACAAGGTGAATAAATTGTAATTAATTAAAAAAATTAAATTTAAATTAAAAAAAACTTAACAAACAAACAAACCAAAAGGTGGGACCGGGAGGGGAGGAGGGAGGGGCTTATGAGGGGATACAAAATGAATAAAGTGTAATTAATAAAAGTTAAATAAAAAATAAAAAATAAACATTTAACATTAGCAATGAAGGAAGGCATAGTTTTCAAGGCTTACTGAGTGAAGGTAAGACATTGTAATTATCTTCCATTTCAAAAACAAAGGAAAAAATAAAAAGAGCTCTGTAGAAAATTTTTAATATTGCATAAAAGTGATACAACATTGGGTAGAAATTTTTAAAATCCTATATGTCAAAAAGGAAAGTAAAGAATTTTGATATTTTAAGAAAAAATCTCCACAAGGATTGGGGATGTCTTCCTAAATTTTCCCCTTATGATCCTTAAATACCACATCTTTTATCAGTTAGAATTTAAGAATGATGAATGCTTTCCTAGCTTTTATTGATTTTAACTATTCTAGTGCCCATTAAAAGTATGATGCAGCTTGAATGTTGCTTCCATTAAGTAATCCTGGGTCCTGCAAATGAAATGGGCAATGTGCCCATATTTGTAGTCTCAAAAACTGTAACCACGGGCAATAATGAGATTTCCTATTATGTTTATTCACAAAGTCTATATTTTTTAAAATTATTATTATTATTATTATTAATTATACTTTAATCTTTTTGTATCCCCCCATAAGGCCCTCCCTCCTCCCCTCCCAGTCCCACTCTTCATCCCCTTTCTGCATGCATGCACCTCCCCAAGTCCACTGATAGGGGAGGTCTTCCTCTCCTTCTTTCTGATCTTAGACTATCAGTTCTCGTCAGAAGTGGCTGCATTGTCATCTTCTGTGGCCTGGTAAGGCTGCTCCCCCCTCAGGGGGAGGTGATCAAAGAGATTATGTCAGAGGCAGTCCCTCTTCCCATTACTGTGTAACCCACTTGGACACTGAACTGCCATGGGTTCTAGGTTATCTCCATGAATAGTCCTTGGTTGGAGTATGAGTCTCTGGGAAGTTCCCTGTGTTCAAATTTTCTTATTCTGTTGTTCTCCTTGTGGAGACCCTGTCCTCTCCAGCTCTTGCTATTTCCCACTTCTTACATAAAATTCCATTCACTCTGCCCAACAGTTGGCCATCAGGTCACAAAGTCTATATTTTTTATATTTTTATAAAATACTTAATGTATAATTCATAAATTCATAGAAAGAGTCAGGAAGGCAGTAAAACATTAGAACCATTTTACACATGGAATATTAATTCATTACAATTACAATGTTTATACATATATACATAAAAATATTAATTATTTTTTAAATTTTACCTGAAGGAAATATGAAGAAAATAATAATTTTAAAATATTCCTCTCAACTACACTTTTTAAAGGAGTAGCTATTTATGGATCAATAAAACAATTCAACAGAAAATATCCAAGTGATGTAAGGATGGAAATTCCTTCTGGTAATAAGTAATTCTTATAATTATTTGATGCCTCATTTAAAATTTATTAAAATTGATAACTGGCACAAGAAGTAGTCAACATTTTTTTTTCAGGTGTCAAACAAACATGCTATTCACAGAATTTATCCACCAATCTTATATAAATATTGTCTCAGAGAAAAACAAAATAAAACCTTTTGTTTCAATTGAGCTTTGGTCTATTCTTTTAATCTGCTAAACAAAACTAAATTATTTGCAAATGTTTTTATTTCCTCTAATGAGGTGAGATGAGAGCTGTTCCCACTGGCTGATTCAACTCAGGTGTTCTAACCTAAACTCCTCTCTAACTGACAGAGTCAATCTGGCCTCTCCTGTCTTCTGACTGAACTGCTCTGTTTGTCCTCAAACTAATTCTGGGAATATGTTCTAATGTTCTGGCTCATTCTCATTGTCTGGCTCATTCTGTCTTCTCCTGTGACTAGCTTGTTCTCTCTGTAACCTGTCTCTGTAAAAGTTATTCCCAAAATCAACTCTTAGGAAAAAAAAAAATCAACCAAAAAAACCTCTCCCTTAACCTCTCTTAGGTAGACTCTCTTTCCTGTCCTGCTCTGGTGAGAGGTGGGCATATCTTATCTCTGATTCATTCTGTTAAATCTTTTCTCTGATTCATCATTTGTCTGCCTCTCAATTAGCTGTCACTTTTAAACAAGGATGCTTCTCTCCAAAATCTAACCTTTTCTTCATTATTTGGGATTAAAGGGATGTACTATAATTTAGAATATATCTTCATTCCAGCTGGATCACATAGACCTACATTGTCTTCGGATATAACACCTTGCTAGAACAGCCATGTTTATGGATTAAAACTTTTCTACAAGTATTATTTTAGATTATATCAAGAGCTGTTTTAATTTAAAGTGATTCGTTTATCCAGTAAGTTGAAATAGTCAGTGAATTTGTTACTGATAAAAAAACTTTCCACCAGTAGGTATAGTTTTGCATATTTCTCCTCATTTTATGTATCCCCAAATCTTCCTTCATCTTCAGTACCTGTAATAGAGTTTATTTTTGTAGAAAAAATAACTGGCTGCAAGAGTCAAATTGATAGTCTTAATTATTTTTTTTTTTCAGAAATGTCCTTGGAAGGATTAGAGGGGAAATCAGCAGGATTTTCAACTGTCCACACATAGCACACTATCTACTTTGAATGTTTGTAGAGTAACAGTAATAAAAATGACATAGTTTTGGTATAGAAACAGACTGGAGGATCAATGGAATCTAATGGAAGATCCAGAAAAAAATCCACATATCTATGGACATCTGAGTTTTGATAAAGAAGCCAGTCCTGATGAGACCTGATAGACTAGGATCAGATGGAAAGGGAAAAGGACCTCCCCTATCAGTGAACTGTGGGTGAAGAGGGAGGCAGTGGGGCTGGGAGGGGATGAGAGAAGGGTCTATAGTTGGGATACAAAGTGAATAAACTGTAATTAATTAAAATATTAATAAGTTTTTAAAAGAGTAAAAAAAAGCAGGGGGATTCCTGCCTGGCAAGCATCTATTGGTTGAGACACAAAAGGGTTGTTGCATTTTGAATTGATTGGCTATAAGAAGGCTCCCAAATGATTAATGGTGTGGTGTCCCTTCCTAGGGGGATGGACTGGTTTCCTAGCAACTGAATCTCTAATGGGTGAGGAAAGAATACAATAAGGCTAGTTCTTCCCCTTAGAGCTTTAAGGCTAGCCCTTCTCTGAAGGTGTCTGTACATATCTCCACCCAGGTAGCCTCAGGTCAGGGCTGTGCTTTAACTTTAAAGTAACAGCCACTGATTTTTAATCCTTTGGTCTTTTAGAGGCACTTGTAGCTTGGATATTTCTGCCAAGATAGGAGCAAGGACGACTGACATTCATTGGTGGTTCATGTGTTCCAGCTACTGACTGCTCACAATGCCTGGATACTCTCAAAGGGAACAGAGGGTCCTGTAGCTCCGCAGATTTAAAAAAAAAAAAAAAAAGGTGACAGACAAGCAATTAGGTGATGCACACAAGGTGAGGAAGTGGAAGAACCAGTGAGTTCTCTGCTGAGTCAGGATCAGACAGTAGCAGGGGTAATGACATCTCAGTGATGCTCAATTCTGTTCAGAAATGTGTCCATAGACATGAGTCTGCATTCTTAGTGACTTCTCCCCGCCAACCTATGAGAAAGAAGGATCAGAAAACAGTCATGGGGCTCAACAGTCTTTTTCTCTTAAATCAAGATAAAGCTCAAGCCATCGCCTGGGCTTTCCATGACAATGAAGCCAAAACCATACAGTGGAAAAAAGACAGCATCATCAACAAATGGTGCTGGTCTAACTGGATGTCTACATGTAGAAAAATGCAAATAGATCCATATTTATCACCCTGCACAAAACTAAAGTCCAAGGGGATCACAGGCCTCAACATAAAACCCATCACACTAAATCTGTTAGGAGAAAAAGTGGGGAAGAGCCTAGAACACATTGACATAGAGAACTACTTCTTGAACAAACACCAAGAGCTCTGGTTCTATGATCAAAAATCAATAAATGGAATGTCATGAAACTGAATGTCACTCTTTTTTTTTAATAAGTGAATGGCATGAATTAGTGGGGAGGGTGACTAATAAAAAAACAAATTGAAACAATATGTGATATAGGTCCATAATTCACCAACATGACTGAAATAGATACCATAGTTCTATGATTCAGGAAAAACTTTATAGAATGCTTCACTGCATTACTGACCTAATTATGACTTGAAATTTTCTGTTGTTGTTTGTTCCTGTTTTATTGTATTTTGTTTTGTTACTTCAGAAAAAAAATACCACTTAGTTGGAGAAGACAAGATATTAAAAACTCCCCATTTAAAAAATTTTTAATGTAAGATTTACTGTCTCTCATTATTTTAGAATGAAAAGAATAGAAGGAAGCCTAGGTGCTGATAACCCCAAGTGAAGGTGAGCCGGGAGGCAGGAAACCCAGAGTCGAAATGCTAAAGACTGATGCAGATGGGAAATTAGATCCTCGGGGAAGGGCAAGTTGATCAGAAAAGCAGGTAGGAGGCAGTAGAGAATTTATGAATGAAACCCCCAATAAAACATACCATACTGAAAATAAAAGTTTATTTTTACAGTAGATTGAAGTACACATATTGTCTAATACCAAATATTGATGTTTTACAAAGTGAAAATTTCTTGGCATTTTACTTATTCAGTATTTGTGGTTTATTATAATATTTACTGTGAAGTGCACATTAATAGATTTGTCCTCCCATCCAGCTTTATGCACTGATTTCCCCTAATTTTCTATCTCTACAAATTCTAATTATATTCAAAATACAGTTGAGTTGTTTCTTAGAGCTAATGATTGATCAGCAGTATCATATAAGGTGAAAGAGTAAGGTCAAAGAAACATTTGCTTGCTGATGGAGGGGTAGACATGAAATGGAAAGAATGAGAGACAGAGCAGAATTCTGTCTCAACTTCTTCGACACATGCATAACTAAAGTCCAGCAAAAGGCAGAGCTGAACATGTGTGCTTTTCTAAGAGAAAGTTCATTGGACACTTACTCCCAAAAGCCAAATTATGTTATTAGCTATTTTTATTCTAATTTCTATTAACAGTTTATTGGGCAGCTTTAAAGGTACACTCTAGACACATAAGAGTAGTTTATAGGGTCAGGAATAGCAGAAGGACTACCCTTGTTTTGTGTAATTAGCACAGTGGGAGAATTCTCAAAAATGTTGAGTGATTTGAGTTTAAATCCTGTATTTATCATTACTTGAATTCTGAAAAAGTGCTTTATTTTTTTTTTATTCTTTGAGATTTTTTTTCCTTTCCACAGCTTTAGTTTTTCATTTTATTCTATTCTTAAATTATTATTATTTATTACAATTTATTCACTTTGTATCCCTGCTATGGCCTGCTCCCTTGTCTTCTCCCAGTCTTATTCTCCCTCCCTTTTTTCTCCCTATGCCCCTCCCAGTCAACTGGTAGGCCAGGACCTCCTCCCTTTCTATCTGGCCCTAGCCTATCACGTCTCATCAGGACTGGCTGCATTATCTTCCTCTGTGACATGACAAGCTTTCACCCCCCAGGGGAAGGTAATGAAAGATCTTGCCACTGAGTTCATGCCAGAGATAGCCTCTGCTCTCCTTACTAGGGAACACACTTGGAGACTGAGTCTGTGGGCTACATCTGAGCAGGGGTTTTTGGTCATCTCCATGGAAGGTCCTTGGTTGGGGTATCAGTATCTGCAGGGCCTTCAGGGCCTAAGTATTTGTCTCTGTTGGCTCTGTTGGTCTACTTTTGCAGGTCCTGTCTGCTACAGGTTTTTCCATCTCTCCTTTCTTTCATAAAATTCCATGTATTCTTTCAAAAGTTTTTCTATGAGTCTCATTACACAATGATGTAATACTAGCTATTAAAAACAAGAAATCTGAAATTTGCAGGCAAATGGTGGGAACTAAAAACGATCATCTTGAGGTAACACAGAAACAGAAAGACACACATAGTATATATATTCACTCATAAGTAGTTATCAGACATATAATATAGGATAAACATACTAAAATCTATACTCCTAAAGAAGCTAAATAACAAAGAAGACCATAGGGAAGATACTGAACCATTTAGAAGGGCAAATGTGATAGATATCAGAAGCAGGAGAAGAGAGGGAACAGGACAGGAGCTACCACAGACAGCTCTGAAAGATTCTTTGAAAATTTCACACAGCATATTCTTATCACATTCATTCCTGTTGTCTTCAACTCCTCTAAGATTTTTCTCTGTCCTGGATAGTTTTGTGTCAACTGGACACAAGTTAGAATCATTTGAAAGGAGGGAAAATCAATTGATAAAATGGTTTCCTCGGATCTAATAGTAGGGCATTTGATTTATTGAGGAGGGTCAATCCCATTATTAGTGCTGTTATTCCTGAGCTGGCTATCCTAATTTTCATAAGGAAGCTGACCTAGCAAGCCAACAAACTGTGCCACAATTTCTGCATCCATTCTTCAGTTGAGGGGCATCTAGGTTGTTTCCAGATTCTGGGTATTCTGAATAATGTTGCTATAACAGTTGAGCAAATGTCCTCGATGTATGATTTAGCATCTTTTGGATATAAGCCTAGGAGTGGTATAGCTGGATCTTGAGGTAATATTATTCCTAATTATCTGAGAGAGTGCCAGATTGATTTCCAAATTGGTTGTACAAGATTAAATTCCCATAGGCAATGAAGGAGGGTTCTCCTTTCTCCACAACCTCTCCAGCATGGGTCATCATTTGAGTTTCGGTCTTAGCCATTCTGATGGGTGTGAGGTGGAATGTCAGGGTCGTTTTGATTTGCATTTCTCTGATGACTAAGGACATAGAGCATTTCTTTTTATTTATTATTATTATTTATTACAATTTATTCAATTCGTATCCATGAAGTGAACCCCTCCCTCATGTTCTTGCAAACTCAATCAATCTCCCAGTGTGTCTCCTAGTAAGGGAAGCAAAACTTTCTCTTCCGTGAACTCAGTGGCAGGCTCTCTGATCACACCCCCTGCAGGGTGCAGACTTGCCAGTCAAGAGAGAAAGACAATGCAACCAGTTCTGATGTGACCTGATAGGCTAGGGTCAAATACAAGGGTTGGAGGTCTCTCCTATCAGTGGACTAGGGGAGGGGCACAGGGAAGCATTTCTTTAACTGTTTATCTTCCATTTGGTGAACTCAGTGCCCAGCTCCTTGATCACCTCCCCCTAGGGGATGCAGCATTTCCAGGCCACAGAGGAAGATGATGTAGCCAGCCTTGGTGAGACTTAATAGGCTAGGGTCAGTTAGAAGGGGAGGAGGACCTCCTAATCAGTGGACTAGGGGAGGGGCATAGGTGGAGAAGAAGGAGGGAGGGTGGGTCTGAAAGATATGGAGGAGGCTATAGCCGGTATACAAAGTGAATAAATTAAAACAAATCAATTAATTATATAATTATTAGAGAAAAAATGTGTTGTACTTCTTATTTTATAATTTCAAATCATAAAATTATTTTCTTAATTTATATTAACTTCCGTTTTTATCCAAATTTGATTCATTTTAGAAACTCATTTATCAAACATTGTATGACTGCAATTTCTTAGTCTATGTATACAAATGGAATTTTTAATTCTGCATAAAGTAATATAACGTAAGGCATGAAGTCTTCATTTTAACCTACATTCACAATCATGTGTTTTTAATTCTTTAAAATTTATGTTACAATAAAATTATTTAAAATTTATGTCTTCTTTAGTTTCTAAACAATTAATTTCATTATCTTTTAAACACAAAGTGATGGTGATATTATAATTGAGAAGCTGTTCAGGAATTAACAGTTTCGGTTCCTTTAGAAAAATTTTACTTGTGTTTTTTTAGTCTGAACAGATTTCTAATGCATTATTTATGCAGCCAACTGTAACCACTCCTTCTGTGTTCTTTCAGAATTTTTCATCACTGTTCACATGCCTCATTTTTCAAAATACATATTATTTTTTTCCGATAAATCAAGCAGCCCTGAGGGAACATATTACACTCTTTCATGTAGAAAGAATACAGGGAAACAATATTTAAAACTTACCAAGTGTAACTGATAAACACTCTTGCCTGCTATAAATTGTAATTAGCTGTTAACCACTGTTTTCTGAACCATGTTCGGGCTTATCCAGACAGAGTAGATTGTTCAAAAGTAAATGGTTTATTATTAGAAACTCCTCTCTCCTTCACTAGTTTGTAAAATAAATAAATAAATAAATAAATAGATAAATAAATAAATAAATAAAATGCTGAAGTTTAAAGAAGTAAATAAAGAAGCACAGAATCAGCTAAAGAACATGATAAAATTCCATATGGAAAAGCGAAAGACTTTAATTTGAAAACTTTTAATTTTTTTCATCATTTAAGAGCACTCTAACCAGGGTCTCTTGCTTAGATATGATTAGCACAGAGTTGATGTGTCACTTTATAGTTAGACAATTTGTCCTCTTGTGACAAAGCTGCACATTAGAAGGAAGCTTTTGATGCATCTCTACCAAGCTCCACTGCCCTGCTTACTGTGAGGTGGGTGGAGTTCATGCTGTGTGCTTCTGATTCTAATCAGGTCCTTTTAGGGCCTTAGTTTCAGGGTAACTGCTGATTAACTAGAATGACAGAGAATCTACAGCTTGCCATTTTATAGAAGAGAATTGTTTTATAAGAATTGTGTTCCAGGAAAAAAAGATGCCTAATCAAGACAGAGAAACAGTATGGTTTATCACAGAGTTCCAGTGTCTAAAGCAGCAATGAACAGAACTGTTTTATTATGCAGTGAATGTTTACCTTAGCTACTTCTTTGTGAATAAAACATTATAGTGTGATTACATTTTCCTAAGAGAAAGTATATAATGAAGTTGATAGACTTACAGCCTCATGGATATCAACCGTAAAGAAACACCTTTTTTTTTTTAAATCATTTCTCATGAGACCACTTTATTTATAATTAAAAGTTTTATTTTGTCATAAGAAAGTAGCTCTCAAGATCACCTCAGAGGTTGGGTTTTTAGATGAATACCAATAATGTGGATTACTGGGAACACTTTCCTAAGATAATTCTGTTGTTCTAAAGTTCAATCGAATTAAAAAGAAAGGATATCATGATTCCTTTGCATTCACATGGGGAAAGAGAAAATTTGAACAGGCCAGAAATATTTTTGTAGTATAATTAATTTTTAAATATTTATATAAGGCAATTAATATTTGTCATCGGTGGTTCACTATCTAATTTGACTTATCACTATCCATGCAATATTGATTTTATATTCTATATTTTTATTAATTACAATTTATTTACTTTCTTTCCCCCTGTAGCTCCCTCCCCCCTCCCCTCCTAATTCTACCCCCTCCCCCTTCTCCACCCATACCCCTCCCCCAGTCCAGTAATAGATGAGGACTTCCTCCCCTTCCTTCAGATCCTAGTCTAGCAGGTCACATCATTACTGGCTGCATTGTCTTCCTGTGTCCTGGTAAGGCTGCTCCCTCCCTCAGTGGGAGGTGATCAAAGAGCAGGCCTTAACTAAAAAAAAAATAATGAAATACAGTAGATGAAAAAAAAAAACCTAGTAATAATTTAAGACATTCAATGTACCTATGTAAAATTTGCTATTCCAACCTCCAAACACATCCAGAGACCTACATTTTATGGTTTGAAAATGTTTTGGAGAACATATGAGCAATTATTAAAGGACTTCACTGTCTTAGACCTTGACTAGCATAATGGTTCTTGTTGGAATCCAGAGATGTCACTAATGCTGTGCAAACATGTGCCAACTGAGCCAGAAAAAAAAAAAAAAAAAAAAAAAAAAAAAAAACAAAACACAAAAAAACAACAATACAAATCAGTAAATCCATTCTTATCTTTCTCTGCTTGTTAATGTTCTGTGATACTGTGATTAAGCTTCAAAAACTAAAGACTGAAGTTGACTTCTGGAGTTTGTCTTCTAAATGTTTTTTGTTTTTTGTTTTTTTTTTTTTCTTTTTTTTTTTTATTCTGCTAATAAAAAAGTAAAATAATGAAGCTCATCAGAATGCTTTCCAGTGAGTGACACTGTTTGGGGATCTGTGTGACCATAACCACATGAAGGCTTGCTGAAGGAAAGTGCCCCTGGAAATGGCCTTGAGGA